>NC_056745.1:1434469381-1434639381 GCF_019279795.1 Protopterus annectens | reverse complement strand
ACTTGTTGTCAGGAATAATGTAAGTAAATAATGATATACTGTACATATTCACCTCTTACTGCATGGCGTATGGACAAAGGGTGACATACTTGGGGAGCAGAGGCACAAACACAGAACCAATATTGACATATTGCTGTGATAAACTGAGAAATTCCTGGTGTAACAGGGTTTGTTGTGACATATCTCTTCTGAGGGATATGAAGTCAGTAACTCACATGGATGTCACCATGTACTGACTGCGATCATCAGAGTATACTACTGCATTTCTAAAGATAAGAAATGTGTGAGTAACACACCACATGTAAGACTCCAAACTCTGGCCAGTCTGCAGATAGCCCTACAGGTGAAAGTTTCCTCGACCACATAACACTGTGATACCAGACTTTAAATCATGTAGAACAGCCATATCCCACAAACCCTGTTAAACCAACATTACTTCAAATGTAGAACAGCAATACTTACATTCTGTCCCCATATTTGGAACATCCCCTCCTGTTTGTTGGCCTGTCTCCACGGTGTATGTTGTAAGAGGTATTTCCAACTACCCTCTGTGACGGTGTTTGTCAGACACCCACATGAAGTCCTGCTCACAGTGAAGGAAAAGGCCAACACCCTCATGAAGTGCTTAGTTATAGGAGTGTGTTTCCATCCAATTGGCTATAGGAATGATACCACAGCTGTTCCACATGCAGTTAGCAAGTGGGGGACTGCAATTTGTGCGCAGGCCATCAGCTGATCATGAGCATTACTTACAAAACTCAAGCTGCTGCCTATGCAAAACAGATGTACATTTCCACATCCATCAGAGAAGGAGAGAGAGAGAGAGAGAAAGAGAGAGATAGAGACAGAGACAAAGTAAGAAAGGAAGGGAGTAAGAGAGTAAGAGCCAAGCATGTTTGTGTAAGATCCGTGGGTGGAGAGTGTTATCTGAGTATTATAATGGTCACCAATATTGTTTACTAATCCATACTGTCACATAGTAATTGCACATGGCTGTACACATTTATGGCTGAGAATTGTCAACAACAATTTCTACAGTATTTGATAACTGTTGGCCTTGTAATGTGGACATTGGGACATATAGGTCCTCAATATAATGATGTAGCAAAACCTACACTGCAATGGATCCTGTCATTACACAGTCACCCCAACACCCACACAGGATACTGATCATACACACACACACACACACACACACACACACACACACACACACACACTTACCAGTAATGAGTTTCAGAACCCTACCTGACTATCTATTGCTATTATAGTGTTATGCAGTAATTGCACATGCCACGGGGCTTACATGTTCGAGAGCTGTCCAAAGGTATCTTTGTAGTTAAGTAACATCAGCAACAGTGCTAAAGGATGGGTAAGGGAAGTGTAGTAAGTGTGAATGTCCACAAAAGCAGGTGTCAATGAAGACACACACTCTGTCAGGGAAACACACACATTATCACAGTTGGCAGGATCAGGATTAGAACGCCTACCTAACTCATTTGCTACACTACAGTATTACGCAGTTATCACAAGTGCCACTGAGCTTAAATGGCTAAAACATCACCAAATAGTTATTTCAAGGTGAATGACATCAGCAGGCATGCTAAATTAGGGCAATGGGAGGTGTAGTGAGTGTGAATGGCTTTAAGAATCATTAATCCCCATACACAAATACACACACACAGGTTTCACAGTTGCCATGTCTGGGATTAGAACTCCTACCTAACTAGTATGTTACACTATAGCATTTGGCAGTTATCGCAAGCACCACAGAGCTTATGGGGCTGGTCTTTTTCCAAAGGGTTATTTCAGGGTGAATGACATCAGCAGGCTTGTTAAAGTAGGGCAATGGGAGGTGTAGTGACTGTGAATGGCCACAAAATCATTAATCTCCACACAAAAAAACACACAGAGTTTCATCATTGCCATGTTTGGGGTTAGAACTCCTACCTAACTAGTATGTTACACTATAGCATTTGGCAGTTATCATAAGCACCATGGAGCTTATGGGGCTGGTCTTTTTCCAAAGGGTTATTTCACCCATGGAGCTTATGGGGCTGGTCTTTTTCCAAAGGGTTATTTCAAGGTGACTGACATCAGCAGGCTTGCTAAAGTAGGACAATGGGAGGTGTAGTGACTGTGAATGGCCTCAAAGTCATTCATCTACACACACACACACACACACACACACACACACACACACACACACACACACACACAGAGTTTCACAGTTGCTTTGTCTGGATTTAGAACTCCTACCTAACTAGTATGTTACACTACAGCATTACTCAGTTATCACAAGCACCATGGAGCTTATTGGGCTGAGACTTGGCTAGAGAGTTATTTCAAGGTAACTGACATCAGCATGAGTGCTAACATGGGCAATGGGAAGTGCAGTGTGTGTGAATGGGCCATAAACCATTCCTCTGGAAACACACACACACACAACACTCAGTTACACAAGCTTTACATTTGACAGGACTGGGTATACAAATGCTAGATGAAAACTGATTTGCACTATCATGTTACACAGTTATCACAAGCACCACAGACACTATATAGCTGAGGGCTACCAAAAGCAATGTCTACAGTGATTAACATCGGCACATCATGTGATACTGGCCAATTGGATGTGTGGTGGGTTGTAAAGGCCTCATGATGGAAATCACTCTGTCACTGTCTGTTTTTCTCTTCCCCACATCTGTGTGTGTGTATGTTTGACATATTATAGTGTGCTGGCCTTGGATATGTGTGAGTATTCCTATCCAATGTGTGTGCAAAGCATGAATGGTGTGCATTGTGGCCTGTGTGCACAAACATCTGTGACTGACAGATATGTATAGTCCACTGTGTTGTCAGACATGGGCTTCATTTCTCTAAGTGTAGGAGCATGCCCAGTATGACCTTCTGTATTGAGTGTGTGAATCCATTCCAGGTAGGTTGTACTCCAGTCCAGGATTTTGTGTTCTACACCTACAGCTAGCAACCTGTTTTTGCCAGATATCTGTAGATAGGTTGACAATACGGAGTCACAATGGGCAAAAGATAGTGGGATACTGTAACTATTGTGTCTGTGCTGCTTGTGTTACATGGTTGGTGTTAGCAGAGATATCCAGACATATATACTGTTTTACACTGTGTTGTGTTATGTCATCAACTACTGACAGATATACTTATTTGCTCACAGTTATTTCCTGGGAAATACAAGATGAATGAAGCTGTGTCCAGTATTGTGGCATGCAGCCTATATATTCTTGCATACTCATGCTATTCTGGAGGGGTAGCTGCAGACACTTGCTGATGGGTCTGTGTAAATGGTCCAGCACCTTGGTACTGTGGCGGCTGTGAATCCCCTGCTTGTACGTATATCGACATAACAGAATGGCCATATCCTGCTGTGGCCATACCTCTCAGCTATACAGATTTACCCAGGTTATCCAGAGGCAGAGGTCATATATCTAGTCAGTTCCCCTTAACTTTGTGGTTTATGAGCAGGTTTATAGCCACCCATTACTTGGTTTGCAGGCAGGAGTAGTATGGGTACACATCAGAGTTTCAGACTTCACACACTCCATGACGTCCATGCTTCTACACCCCCCACTCTGTTATTCAATCCTCTTCCTAACATTATGTGAGTGATATCTGAGAAGTATCCCTAGAGTTGTCCCTTCATCCCAGCAGTATTTAGGGGTTGGTCCACAGTGGACTGTGTTATGTTGTTAGTTGGGACCCCATGAGATAACATGCACTGGCAGTACGGGTGAGGCACAGGCCTTTGACAGAGAACTGTAGGGAATTTGGTAGTGATGCATGCCATCTGTAGCAGGCCAGTGCATTCTGTCACTAATACATTCCCAGGCTGCAAGCCACTGGATTCCCCAGGGGTCACAGGGTAAGCGTGCAAGGTGTAAATGGCAATAGTTCCTGTCCATATTAATCCATTGGTCTGGATGCTGGCAGGGTGCTGCTTACAGCTAAGGACACACCTGCATGGGACACCTTTTCAGCATGCTGCGTTCTGTGGGTATTCCCATACAGAAGTGGGGGTCATACTGTACTCATTCCCAACAGCAGGAATATGACCTGTGATAAACCAGTGGGTGATGGTGGGATGAGCTGAGTGCATGTGTGATATGGAAGCTTCTTGCAGCTGACTCACAGATATACCTGGGACATTCCCCTTATACTGCCTTGTGCTGGAACATAGGCAGTCTGTCATTATTTCATAACTGTGCCTTTTGTGGTCTGCCAGTGATTGGCCAGACTACATCAGTATTCCATATCACACAGACATCTAACGTGCTGCTAACCTGTATGTACAATTCCAAAGGTGTGTGCAGCTGACAGTTACATTTTATGTACTCTGTCTAGGGTACTTCCACCTGTGTACTGCGTGTATGTCTGGGCCCACATTCATGGCATGTCCATCTTTCTGATGGTGACAGATATTGACATCTGGCCAATGTGTGGGCAAAGATATAACTTTTTTAGACATACATCTGATTTTGGAGGACAACAATATCTTACGTACGCCTGTGCATAGAAAATTTGCTGGTAGTAATCAGTATTTGATGGGGACTAGCTGTCATCCAGTTCATACTTTGGACTCCTTAACCTATGGGGAATGTATGAGACTTAGACGGCTATTTAATACTGACACGGACTTCTTTAAAGAAATTAGTGTGACTAGTGAGATGTTTAGATTGAGGGGCTATAGTGAAGCTAGTATTCAAACAGCTATAGATAAGGTTATTAATGAACAACATAAAGTTAGTACTTATAAGTATGGAAGTAAGGGGTATAAGTTAGAAGTTAGAAATCCAGAGAAAAGACTTGTTTATTTTGTCTCTACATATAGTGTTTTCAGTGATGTTTTAATAGATATTGTTAAACACTACTGGAATTTTTTGTTTAGATCAATGGACCTAAAAAAATTATTGTCTAGGTCTTTAGGCATCTCATTTCGTAGAGGTAGGAATTTAAAAGATATTTTGGTACATAATAAATTTAAATATCCCACTGAGACATTGCAATATAGGACCATGCAGAAACTAGGAAATTCACCCTGTGGTCATTGCAATGTATGTCATTATATTGTTCCAGCTTTTAAGTATAAATAGCCATGTATTTGAGGTTAAAAATATATATAGCTGTAATACTGAAGGTATTATTTATGTGTTGAAATGTCCGTGTAACTTTGTATATATAGGAGAAAGTAAAAGGAAGTTTAAAACTAGACTGCAGGAGCATGTCAGTAATATTATAAATAATAAAGAAGATAGCCCTGTTGCTAAACATTTTATGCTGGTTCACAATTCTAATCCTAATGGGTTACAAGCCACTATCTTAGAACATATTGTGAAGGGTGTATTTTCTGATGATTTGTATAAAAATAAGTTGTTATATAAAGAAAGTATTTTTATTTTGAAATATGACACTTTATTTCCTCAGGGTCTGAATGTAGAATGTAACTGGAGGCTTATTTGATGAGAAAGTAGTATTAAGTATTTTTTAATCTTTATTTCTTTAATTGGTTTAGGCTGCTTGTTTAATTGTTAGATGTATTATGGTATATAAATTGTGTAAGTTATGTGATGTTTTATACTCCTTGAAGGCAGTTGCCGAAGCACTAGAGGTGTAATAAACAGGTGTTTTAAGTGGATTCTTCATCTGTGGTCTTCAGTGTATCTTTTCTTTTTGGTTCTTGCACTAATACATTCCCAGGCTGCAAGCCACTGGATTCCCCTGGGGTCACAGGGTAAGTGTGCAAGGTGTAAATGGCAATAGTTCCTGTCCATATTAATCCATTGGTCTGGATGCTGGCAGGATGCTGCTTACAGCTAAGGACACACCTGCATGGGACACCTCTTCAGCATGCTGCGTTCTGTGAGTATTCCCATACAGAAGTGGGGGTCATACTGTACTCATTCCCAACAGCAGGAATATGACCTGTGATAAACCAGTGGGTGATGGTGGGGTGAGCTGAGTGCATGTGTGATATGGAAGCTTCTTGCAGCTGACTCACAGATATACCTGGGGCATTCCCCTTATGCTGCCTTGTGCAGGGATATAGGCAGTCTGTCATTACTTCATAACTGTGCCTTGTGTGGTCTGCCAGTGATTGGCCAGACTACATCAGTAGTCCATGCCACACAGACAACTAATGTGCTGCTAACCTGTATGTACAATTCCAAAGGTGTGTGCAGCTGACAGTTACATTTTATGTACTCTGTCTAGGATACTTCCACCTGTGTACTGTGTAAATGTCTGGGCCCACATTCATGGCATGTCCATCTTTCCGATGGTGACAGATATTGACATCTGGCCAATGCGTATGGATGACTGCCGAATTGGGTATTGCTGAGATGCATTGTGGTTGGCACTGCAGTTGTCAGAACATAGCCCTCTCATCAACAGTACTGGCCATAGGCCACCAAGACACAACCCTCCATGCCTACATGCTGACCACTTCCACATAATATAGAACACACAACAACCTAACACACGGACCCCAGCATATTGTACACATGCAACACTCTATCCTGTAAATTGGGCCAACTCAGATAATCTGTGCTCCACAGTTATTAAACCTATATGTACATGGTACTGCATTTCTACATAGGATTGTTGGGGGGGGGGACACCTGACAACTGTAAACATTTGCTATGACTGTACTGGTATTTCAGTTACTCTGTTGGCCTCCATTTCATTTTGTATTCTGACCTATCATGCAGACTAGAGGCATATCAGTAGACTACAGATCTTAGGTTTTATTGACCTACATTTCAGTTTCAGACTTCATACCCTTCAGAACTAACATACGACTGTCTGACCTGTTATAGTCTGTCAGTGTAGGTCTGGAGGGGGGCTCTTCAGCATTGCCATCAATTGGAGGCCTTAGCACAGCCTTTCTTTATGGTCATCTACCCTTGTCCTGCTGGCTGAGGCTGGTGTTGGGTATTTGAGCCTCACTGACATGCATGTGTGTGTCCTATGGACACACATTTGGGCCACCACATGTACTGCAGTGGGATTTGTCACCTTGTCTAGTACTGCTTACTTTGTTGATACCAGTATTTGTTATGGATTTCATGTTGCCCATATAGGTGTCCACTATCTGCTGCCACCCCATTCAGCCACCCGATTCCCTTGCATGCTCACATCCATATCATAGATACAACTAGCAGAATGTACTACTCCATTCAGCAATTGATAGGAAGAGTGACTTATCTCGTGGCTGTACCAGTATTGAGGATGGTTCTGGAGGGCTGACTATGTCAGATGCACATAGTACACTTCCTATACATGGTAAAGCACAGGTAGTATCATATTTGACATCCCTTTTACTGTATGTGCAAGTCAGAGAGAGGTGCCATTCTCTGGGTCACTACCGTGTCAGTGTATGTGCTATGCATTGCCTCTTTGCCAAAGCCTGGGCATACTGGGCATGCCTCCTTCTGCCTACATGGGCAGGCTCAGGTTGTTCCTCCTCCGAGTTCCTCTGTGCCTGTGATGGCCTTGGCAATGGTGGGGGGCTGTGTGGCCCTGCCCCGTGCTGTTCCTGCTGCAGCTGTTTCCACAGGATCATATTGTGTAACATGGCACATGCAGTGAAAATCTGTGTACATGTAGCTGGAGAGTACTGCAAGGCTCCACCAGATATGACCAGGCACTGGAACCGTGACTTGCTTATCCCAAACACATGCTCTATTATGATTCTGGTTTGTGCATGTGCCTCATTATGGAGTTCTTGTTCAGGTGTGTGTGCATTTCTGATGGGTGTCATGAGCCATGGCTTCTGGTACAGCTGTGTCATATGCCAGATGTGGGAGTCGTGATAGCTTCCAGGGCTGCCAGCACACACATTCAAGATAATGCTCTGGGCATCGCACATGACCTGGCGGTTGATGGAGGGGAAGCTCTTGCGATTTATGTAGACCCTACCCCGCTGACCAGGTGGTGCTTTGATATGTATGTGCGTGCAGTCTATAGCACCCACTATCTCAGGGTATTCTGCTATTTGGTGGAAGAGATGCATATTGCTGGTCAATGCCGCATAGGTGTTGAGGAAATATATGTGTTCACTGGCATATGCTGACATGGCATCCAGGAACTGGTGGAGTACCCTGGATGCTGATGCCTGTGAGATCCCCATGATATCTCCAGTTGGACATTGGAAGGTACCTGTGGCTAGTATCCTTAACCCTACACATACCTTGGTATCCAGTGGTGTAAAATGTCACTGTCCACCCTATAGTACTTCACTATCTCCAGCTCATGTAGCACCTGGTAGGTTACCCTGGGTCTGTACAGTCTTCTCCTCCACCTCATTGTGGGTTGGTCATCAACATTCACATCCTCACCACCCTCAGTCTCTTCCACATATTGATGTATGAGAGCAACAGCAGCCCCTAACATTTTGTTAATTTTGTCAGGTAAAACTTCCCTGTCTACATACTCCGGTGGTGTAGTTTGTGGGAAAAACCAGAGTGAAAGGTGTTTGCATAGTTTATAGTAGTGTGCTGAGGTGGGCTGCTGCCTGTGTAATTAGCTGATTCTGATACATTTCACCTGCCAGCTATGCTAGTTCTCCTTGATTGCCTTCCTACTGCTGTTTTCCCTTCCCATTGCCTTCCCATTTAAGCCTCGAGGCACAGCATGCACACCCAGTGCTCAGATGTGAACTGAACTGCTATTTCCTGTTTTTTTATTGTTTTTTGTTTAAAACCCAGTGAGTGGCACATATACCCGTTTAGGCAATGGAAACACTGTTAGGCGGCGTCTGACACACCCCCTTCCTTACCTGTGCTTAGCTAATGGCAAACACAGGCCACAGAGCTCCAATAAGCTTACAGCATGCATGACACTCCCCCTTATGAGGTCATCTACCTCTTATACTTATACCATGGTGTTGCTGCACCTACATGGTTGGGTGCAAGCTAACACTGAGAGGAAATCTCTGATTCAGTATCAATCCCCTCATTTGCATAAAACAGAATGCTAATTCATAGTTACCACACTCACACTCAGCATTCCCCCTTAGCAACCACTATTCCCTGGTATTGTTGTCTTATGCATGCCATTGACTATCATGGCAAAATGCTGATTTGGGTTTAAAAGCTTATTTCCAACTTTGTTTCTTATTTTTGGGCTGATCCCATTTGTGCACCATTGCCCTATTTACACCACTGAAGACAAACACTTTAAAAATGAAATAACACCAAGGCAAGGAGCAAGATACCTTCAATTTAATGAATAGTTAGCGCTTTCATCTTGACAAATATCAAAACTTCCTCAAACCACTAACTATTCATTAAATTGAAGGTACCTTGCTCCTTGCCTTGGTGTTATTTTTGTTTTTACACCACTGCCTTATGCTTAAACAGCCAAAAAAAAGTAAAAGTTATTTTTTATAATTTTGCAACTACTTCCCTTGCCAATTGCCAAATATTTGGCCATTGGCATACCTACTACATTGAATACATGCTTTCTTTGGAGCTGTCATGCCTCCGTTTTGTAATTTGCAGAAATGTATTTGGTTAGTAACTGAATACATTTCTGCAGGTTACACTATTCTTGCACAGACAACTGCCTGTTTTCTGGATCACTAATTTACCTCATTTGCATGGTTTTCACCAGCAATTGGGGTAATTAGCGCAGAGCAGTGGTGTCTGTGCAGGAATAGTGTAGGAGCACTCGTGCACATTCCAGGAGCTCATTCCTGGATTGCTCATTGGCCATATTGTGTGCACCAGCTCTTGCACTATTCCTGCACTTTGTGCAGAGCTTGCTGAATCCCGGGGATTATTTTGACAGGAGTTTGTTAACTTAACAGTTCAGTGAGAAACATCACTGCTCTCCACTGTGCCTCTCAGTACCTCCCAGTTGCCTCTGCTGGTACTCTAATTTTTGTGATGTTTAATCCATTAACCTGATTAACAAGTGCAGTCCAAATCTCCCTAAGCAACTAATTATGAATAATAAAGACATACTATGTTAGTAACTCAAATGATCATTCGATAAACAAAACTACACCTATTTAATGAAGATTGCACATTACAGCCTTGGAATCCGTTTCATGACTGCATCTATCATCCACTCCTCATCACACTCTGTTCCTCTCCAGTCTCCCCACCACCCTCTCATGCTTGAATATTTCACTCATATCACCACCCCCGAGACCCTTCATATTGTTCAAGTACTACATTACATTTTACCCAAGAGCTGTATGCCCTGGTTCCCAATGTCTTATGGAAGCCCTATTGATGGTTGCAACTGAGATTTTTGTAGACAGATGACATACGTTTGGGATTCACTAAGGAGGAATCAGAATATACAATCTTCCTCTTTTGGAACCTGAGATGGAATGAGGAACCTATATAACAAAACCTCAAATGACTGAAAAAGTCAAATTCCTCATTTGCCAGCATTGTTCACTGTAGGTCTCCTCTGAACTGTCTTGACTTGATCCATTGGCAAAAATATGTAGTCTCATCTTTTGAACTCCCCATCCTTACATCTCAGCAAGAGCAATCCAAGTTTTATGCATATTTGTTTACAGAAATTTCACATTCACACATCTGATTTAATTTCAACTAGGTCTTTTTTAAACTACACACACTGTATACCATTCACCTGGACATATTTTCCTGATAAACTTATAATTTTTAACTAATTTAATAGATGAAAACTGAGATTTAACAAGTTTGCTTGAGTTTTACAAATATATCTCATATAGTTATGTCCCTTCCATCTCATAGCCATACATTTTCTAACATATCCCAATCTTCCATGGCCTCTTAAAGCAAGTCACATTCCACAAGAGTTGTAATTAATCAGTTATTTACTGGTCCACACACTGCTTTTAGGAAAACAATATCATTTCCATAGCTTTGACTTAGCCTGCTATCAGCCTATTGTCTGTGCTTTTGTCTGCTTCTCCAGCCTTCATCTTCATTCACACCCTATCACCTCTACGAAGACTGTGTGCTGTTTCATTATTTTTTTCCATCAATGTTATATTTCTTTATGGAAGTACAATTTTCTACTATTCTCAGACTTTATTCATAACCTGTTATTTCCAGTCCCTTATGAGCTCTATGACCCCCATCTACACTGCCAAGTAACTGGTATACTTCCTGGTGAATGGTCTTTAAAAGTTGCATTCAGTGTTCCAGCTGAGGCTTTGTCATTTCTTGACAATGTGGAATTTACACAAGCTTCACTGATTTCAATTGGCTATTGCAGTCTGGTTTCTGTTTCTATAGCTACAGTTTCCTTGTCAGTCTTTTTTAACATTATCTTTGCCCACATGCTGTTTGCTGTCAGCAGTGTTATAAGGTCTATGTGGTATATTTCTTTACATTGTCTAGAAGCATGCTCTGACATATGCATACCAATACACCTAGCTCTTAAAATGTCTACTGCTAATACATGACTTCTGAGTGCTGTTTCTGACTTCTGTTATAATTATTTTCATATACTTTATTAGACTTCTGTTTATTGAATACAGACAAGCCAGTATGAGATAACTGTTACAGTCCTGAGACAATATAAAACTGCAAACGTGACAATTGCATGTAAGCCTGACAATGAATGTAGTGTATTTACCCAAGACTACAATTTCATATAATTTTAGTAGCTTTTGTACAACTTTTCAGTTTAACAAAAATTATTGACTGGGTGTGGATAATGATGATTTTACTCAAAACTAGAACGGCTTGTTCATGAGGGCAAAGTTAAAGTGATTAAATATGTAAGCCAATTGTGAGTAATCCAACATTAGCCAACCAGAAGAGTTGATTATTTATATTATGAAATTATTTTATGCAAAAAAATACTTACCTTAAGACCTAGAACCAAAAAAATAGTACCACTGAAAAAAGAATTTGTGCTCAGGAGTTTGACATTTACACTTCTTTAGTAACCCATATAATCCTAGAGATATGAACATTTGTTCATAATGTGAGGACATAATTTGAGTCTGTCAAATCGCTTAGACTCTACACATTGGAAGTTACAGTGCAAACTTCCCAAGTTCCAGTGGAGTGAATGGGTTAAGGGTTACCTCTGCTAGGTTGCAATCACTTTATTTTTATCCTTAGTTGACCAAATTAGCCCCCTAGTCTAGCATGTTTTCAGGGTAAATGAGAGAAGGTATTTATATCATTAGGGGAAATCTGGCCAGGGTGTCAGGGAACTTCCCCTTCTCTTTTCTCTAGGTGTCTTTTATGTCCACCTGAGCTTCCACCTTCTCAAGGAGGTGGGGCCTCAGTTTAACACACTCTGGCATACACTCCCTTATGCTGTACTATAGTGTCAGCAATCAACTTGTTTGGTGTAGGAATAGAACCCACAAGCTTTAACACCAAAGCTGAGGGTGCTACCTGTTGTGCCACTGATACTGCAATTGGTATCATCTTCTACATTAGGTATTTCATCTGCACTTATCTGTCTGAATCCGCAATAGAATTCAATTGTCCCATTTGCTATTTGTCAGTCTTATAATCCCTCACATCACTTTCTGAACAGCAGCTTTTTTGAATCTCGCCACACATTTTCCATCTATTTCATTTGTTGATTGATGGCTTACTAGAAACACAGCAACAAGTACAACTACAAGGCTATCAGGACTTTTAGTTTACAGATTAAACCACAGATGTCCTGTCATCAATTTTAGCTAAAGACCCAGAGCCATAAATCTACCTAATGACCTTCTAAGCCATCAAATTATGTCCCCCGATTATACTATTTAATAAATATTTTTTTATAATACAACCCTTTCCCTAAATTATTTCTTCCTTTTTTCTGCTTCACATCATCCTTTCTTTAGGCCATCTGTACTTGCTCTTATATTCCTATAATGTTTGAAGTTGCAGCTTTATAAAGTAATTTATGTATTCACCACCTCTTTGGACTCATACCAAAATTAGTTCCCTCCAATACTCTAATATTTCAAACGATACAATAGTGATTTACTCTCTTTTATAAGACAACCATGTTATCTCTTGGTTTTCCTACTCATGTACCAAGATCTACTGCACCGCACCTTGCTGTCATAAGCAAGGGTCAATCTAAGTAAACTAATATGCAGTAATAATATAATATCTGGATTCCTGTTAGGTGCATATCTTATTAAATGTCCCATAAATGGTATTTTTCCATCATCTAGACTGATGTTGAGATTCAAATACAAGATAACTGGAATTAAAAATTGGCTATGTAGCTGGTGTCATTCTAGATGAATCCAATATATGTCAGCTTGGGATGATATGGCTGGCAAGCATTCCTGCACTCCCAGTGATGGATTGCACCTCTTTTACTAAGGCTTTTACATTCAAGCTAAAGCCTTTCTTGTCCCATGGTGCCTATTTAGGTATAGTCCATCTGTTGGACATTCCAGTCTATTAATTGTACCTTGAAAGACATTAATTTGGCTTTACACAATGGCAGGAATCTTAACAAAATATGCTCAGACTTGCAGCTCTCCTACAATGTGAGCACATTTATATATCTGTAATTACAGAGACATGGTTTCAGAGCAATGAAAGCACTCCAGCCGTTTCTGGGTATAGTGCCTATCTTTTCTTCAGACCTGCTGGAAATTGGGGGGAGGTCAGTATTTGTTAAGGATATCATCCCCTCAAGACAGATTTTACAGGCTACCACATTTGAACTCCTAGATATTCAGATCACCATAAACAATTATAATTACTACTTCATAGATAGTGATAGAACACCCTCTATGTCACCTTCTGAGCATGATAGCTATCTTAACACATTAGCTGAAATCACTTTTAAACCCAGCACCTTTCTACCAAGGGACTTCAACTAGCCATCAATAAACTGTCTGACCTACATTGTCAATGGTCAGCATGCCCAACATATTCTTGGCAATTATAATTGCTAACTCTCTTTTGCAAATAATTGACCATCCTCTTAAGGGATCCAGTAACCTTACTATAATCATCACAAATATGGCCATTTTCAGTGCCTCTCCATATGTATTACCCTGCCTTGTTAAATCAGACTATTAATTAGTGACCTTAAAACTGGTGTTACTTCACCTGTAAATACCTTTGCGTTTAAGGGCTTCTCAAATGCAAACCTTCTTCAGTTTGTTGAGGACATAAGTAAATTCTAGTGTAATCCTCCTTCAGTGGTTCCTATTGTTGAAGCTGCTGCCTTTGATTTTTACTCACACTTAAATAGTTGTATTGAAAAAGCACTCTTTTTCCCAACCAAATATAATGACAAATTCAAAAACAAATCCCTGTGGTGGACTATCCATATAAATAAATTAAATAACAAGAGAAATAAATTGCTCAATGCTTATAAGAGGTCTCATTTTACTATCGTAAGAACACGCTTAAGCAAACTAGTAAAAAGATTAAGGAAACCAAAGCTGAGTATGAACTGAAAATTTCCACTAAAGCCAAAAATAACTACAAATTTTTCTTTAACAATGTCAGGAAGTTAAGAACTAACACCCAATAATATTCAGAGCTGGTCTACAGTAATACTGTACACACTGACCCAAAGTAACTAGCTAATATCCTAACAAATTTAGTACAAATTTTACTTTACCTGCAGTTATGGCAATTCCACAGATTCCACAGTCCCAGCCACCACCTTTAATTACAATGGAGCAAGTTTTCTCAATCATCTCAAAAGCCAACCCCACCTCATCTATGGGTCCTAATAGTATACCAGGTTGCCTGATTATCTGTACCATGTATGGGCTATCAGAATCCCTATTTAATCTTTTGTAGTCTACGTTTATTAACTGGTTACATTCCTGAAGCCTGGAAGACAGCCCTTGTAATGCCATTATACAAGGGTGGCCCAATCACTAACCCTGGTAATCTACAGGCTTGTTAGCCACACTAGTTTCATATGCAAAGCTATGGAGTGTATTATATCAAACTTCATTAACCTAGTCATTGAAAATCTCTTAACCCTATACTATCACCAACATGACTGTGCAAAGGTCAGTCCTGCCAATTTAACCTCATTAATTTCTTTCAAAAAGTAACCAAAGCAGTGGATAGTTGTTATAACGTACATGCAGCATATTTGAAGTTGGCCAAAGCCTTTGACACTGTTTCCCATGCAGTAACTATTGGCAGACCTGTCAATCTGAAATTAAATCCTTGTATTTTGTGATATATATCTAACTGGTTCCCCTGACCAAACCTATGTAGTTAAACTTGTGGTGCTACTTATGAAAGCAAAACAAGTTACCAATGGGGTACCACACGGCTCAGTTCTGGAGTTTCTCCTAGTTGGCATTTACTTCTCAGACCTTCAGGCCAACACTCATGGCCTATAGTTGTCTAAGTTTGCAGACAGCTATAAATTGAATGTTTTTATTCAATCTTCCACTGAAATTTCTCAAACATGAATTAGACTATGTTAACAACTGGTATAAGAACAATGGCCTGAAACTAAATGCGAAAAAATGTAGCATAGTTCATTTTGATAAACAAAATAATTTCACATTCCATATAGGTGGCATGTCCCTCCAATCAGACACTGTCATCAAGGATCCCTCCAATCAGACACTGTCATTAAGGACTTAGACCCTCTTCTTGGTAATTCCTTACCATTTGACCATCATGCCTCCACAGTAGTTCATAAATTATTTTGTCTAACTCATCTATTTTCCAAAGGCATCTCTCCCAGATCCAAAAAATTATTAATTTCCATTTACTCATATCTCATTCAGACCCCTTTCTTGACTATGGTGTACCTTTTCAAATATATTTGTCTAAACATATCACTCGACTTGAGACACCTCAGATATTTAGAACTAAAAAGACAATGACCTCAGAAGTCTAGTTATCAGTACAGACTGGCAGCCCTGCTCTTTATTCAGTCTGTTATTGATTCTTTCATGGAGGTCTGTGTCTGGCCTTTTCAGCCATCAAAAATCCAACCCACTTTGACCTCCTGTTCCTTTTCAGAACAAATTATGTTTAAATTACGCAGGTAAAGGAATTAAGCCTTCATCAAGAGATAAATAAGACACATCAGCATGATAGATTCATATCCCAATGTATCCCTCACCTCTGGAACAAACTTCCACTATGTAAGCCTGGACAGTTGGATGGGCAGCTGTAAGTTCTGCCCTGGTATAGCTTGTCTTGCCCTCCATGAGGATGAAGGTAACTTCTGAATGTGGATTTTTTGCTAGGCTTGTAATGGTCTGTAGAATGATTACCTAGTACTAACCTTTGAACCCATAATTATCAGTCTAGTTTTATGTACAAATGCCAGCAATGCAGTAGTGAGACCAAGCCTTTTAACAGCTCAACTGTCAAAAATCTTATAAAAAGGCCCTTCATGCACTTCACTCATATTTCCATTAATATGGCATATTAAATTTCAATCTGCAAATGGGCTTTAAGACTTGCAGAACTAAATAAATAAGAATATTAACTGCAAATGGACTTTAAAACTTGCAGAACTAAACAATTAAAATATTAACCACTTTTGTCCCCACTGACAAATAACAGAATCATCTTTATAACAAAGTTACTTTGTGCTTTATAACAAAGTTATTTTGTGCTGATACAGCTTCTGTGCCTGTTTGCAAACATATGTTCAGGGAGCAAGACTCTGTTTAATTGCTGTCAGGGGACTTTATACACTTTATTTGTCAATTATAAGTTTCTTTAAACCCCACTTATCCAAACATATTCCTGATTTACCTTTCTTCAGTCCTGGTTACATGGTGATACAGCATTCACTACTTTGGCTACAGGCAACATTCCAGCATTTTCCAGTCTATTTAGTTAATTTTATAGTTTATAATTGAAACTATAGGTTTTCATGAAACCTTGGGAAGCATTTTGTTCTACTTAATTTCATTCTTTTATGTCTATTAGTTTTTATGTCTTTAGTGATTACATGCTTAGTCTGTATAATGGCAATATCTTTACTTACGTAAACCTTTAGTAATGCTTTTAGTCCATGTGATGGTGTAAGTCTTTAGTAATGGTTTATGTCCACATGATGATATGTTGTTGTGTCTTTCGGCTTATCCCGGTTAGGGGTCGCCACAGCAGAACTCTGGTCCGCTAATGTTTGGTAATGGATTTTTACGTGCCGAGTTACCAGCCCTGGCGCACAACCTTCAACGAAGGTACACCCATTCACGCATGCCTCCACACAGGAGATGCTCTAGCTGAGAATCAAACGGGACAACATCTTGCTGTGAGGTAACAACGCTACCACAGCACCACTACCATATGATGATATGAAGGGGAATAATTCCATATACTCATTATGGCCTAGTGATGCCGCCAGGCACTTCTGAGGTTACATCCTACTGACACCTCTAGGTGTTGAATATTGCTCGTTCACATTTGTATTATTTATTTATTTATTTTATTTTACATTTGTTGACTGGGTTAGTCCGACTGGATACATATCCATTTTCAGCGGAGGCCCGGGGAGAAAAGCTCCACACTAAAAAAACATAAATTTACATACAGATAAATTTACAAATAACATACCATTTTCATAAAAAAAAACATAAATTTACATACAGATAAGTTTAGAAATAACACCATTTTCATCAGAGGTTCAGGGAGAGAGCACCTTGGTAAAAACGTAATTATACAAATAGAAAATTCCCAATTAATGATATTTAAGAAATAGGTACTGTAGGAACATTTAGCATCAGTGAGGTAAGGATTATAAGCTAAGTGGACAGTGAATTAACCTTGTTCCGCAGTAATACCCTAGGCCTTATAAGGTGAAGGCAGACCTAGAAGAGTCTGATTCCTATGAAAGAGCAGAGATGACTGTTTGGTGGAACTGAGGAGTTCCAATTGTGGGTAGCTTGCACTAAGAAGGAGAGAGAAGCAATTAGTTAGGAGAAAGTGGGTGGTGGGAGGCTTTTAGGATTAGTCTGGATTAATAATTCCAAATCCATGCAACATACAGAGTATTGAAAGATTTCATCTTAAAGATGCACTGATATTTCACCTATGTCTAATGCAGATAAAGAGATATTGAATATTACTTGTATACTATTTATTTGTATTGTAATCATTTTCATATTTTTCATCAATCAAGTGACACAGACATAACTGCTTAGCCTCATGTGAAAGCTCACAGCTGTATGAAAAAAATGCTGTTAGCAATATGTGTGTTGCTTGAATAGTTACTGAGTTATCATAAAGCTGTTTATACAGCATTACAGAATTTGTATTTATTGTGGCTTATAAAATCTAATTTAAGACATAGAACTGAATTAATGCAGTCATTGTAAAGGTTACTTAACTCTGTGCTGAAAAGTTTGCCATTTATAGTTTTGTAGTAGCACATATGGTTTTAGAGATATGAACATTTGTTTGAATTGTGAGTCAATAACCACCCACTAGGTGTTAGAATTCAAACTCAAAAGAACTCCATTGGAGGGAATGAGTTGATGGTAATCACTGACAAAGTATCCCTTATAGCCTTTTTCATGTTAGGTCCTGTTTCTAGAGTGATTCACATAACAAATTTAATACTTTGGTTTATACTTTGTATGACTCTAAACCATTTAAGTTGTAATTTTAATTTTCTTTTGTTTGCTTCATTTTTGTATGACTCATTTATACTTTGTGCATCAACCGTTTTGCACAAATGCTAGATAAATAATTTCAGTCCTGCAACCTGTATCTGAAATTTCCTTTCTTACTATTATTTTTCTAATTGCACATTTTCTCAGTATAGCCCTTTGTCATGAACAGTAATCTTTTTCTAAAAAAAATCTAATATACATTAGCTTTATGCAGCAGTCTGTACCCAAAATTTGCTTGTTTCTTGGGTGAAATGATACACAGACTGTTAATAATATATTCAGCATTATATATGAGAATGGAAAAAGCCATGTTTCAGAATGTAATTTTGCAATGTCTAACAAAATGAAACAAAAGCCATTACAAAAAAAAATACAGCAACAGCAATCCTACAAAAAAAATTATTTCAGTGAATGACATAAAACATTTTTTGTTCTGGTAGCCAAGGCACTACTCCATATGAAGACGCCTAGTTAACATAATCAATACCAAGGTTACTGCACCTCAAGATAGAAGGACTTAACCCTCAAAAGTTCTTTTGCTGAGACGCACAGCAACTCCAAGGCTGCTACACCTGAGGATAAGAGGACTTATCCTTCACAAGTCCTTTTGTTGAGGCACACAGCAGTTCCACAGTTACTACACCTCAATATAAGAGGACTTGACCCTCACAAGGCCTTTTGCTGCAGCACACAGCAGTTCCAGTAGTGAGAATCCTTTGATTATTGGTGAATCTTGTGAATCTCATAATCAACAGCAGTTTTTCTACTGATACTGGGATAAGGTCAGGCTCATACAATCTTTGTAATACATGGGGATTTGTGATTACATTAAAACTGGGAAGATATCAACTTTGCAGTACCACTGCTTTTACCTGGAGCTGACGTGAGAACCATCTATCGAGAGACAGAAACAGAGGTCTTTTAGACAGCCATGAGTGTGCCTTGTGTTTTTGTCAGCATCCTGGCAATAGGAGAACTTCAAGGGCTTTACCCCATCCTCTGGGTTAAGGGATGAGTGACCTGTATCACTGAAGAGGCTCACAATTCCTTCACCATATGGGTGCATGTTCCTGCACGCCCAATATGAACAATACCACACATCAGTGGTTGATAAACATAACACCCAACGTATTTGCACCTTGGCCCCTCCCCCAAAGGGACCAATGCATATGATCAGCTCAGCCTTACTCTCCACCCAAGATGGACAAGTCTGTCCTCCCCTGGAGTTCCATCAAGTCCCCCATATTTTAATCAAACTCAGATGCCAGGGCCATAATTTCGGGATTTCTCTCTCTCTACAGCACCAGCACTCTCTTCAACAACATCACTGAGTCTTAGGCTTTCTTTGGCTACTGTTTCCTTTTTACTGCTGTGTTTTAAGTTTTGTTAAGGGTTGAACCTTCCTTGGAGAGCAATCCCTTTTGTGTGCTTTCGCAGTATAAGCCATACATGGGCCTCACCCCTCAGTGCATGCAAAAGTCATTCTCCAAATTTACAGTTGTCAAGTAATTTAAAAGTTACTTTAATTATCAGAGAGTTCATTTAAATGCTCATACTAAATCTGCATTCATTTTAATAACTTTTGAAATTATTTAGCTGGTTCTCCCCAAACAGGTCTTTATGGTCTGGGACTCATTACATTTAACAAAATTAGTACTCATCTTATCCTCTGCAATGTATTTTTATAGATAACATAACTCAGGAGTGAGTTGATCTGCTAAGTATTTACTACAAATGAGGTGTAGTTGAATACTAATTTCCAAAAGCCACTTTCAGTGATCACAGAGGTTGCACTTTCCTCCAGTGTTGTAGAACCATGGAACTGGAATATACAAGTTGGGAGACGTGTGAGTTTCCTTCTTTATGGGGTTGGGGATTTAGGGCCTTGCTCCTGCCAATTTTTTTTCTATGTTAAGTGAACATGATTTTCTTCAGCTAGCACTGAACCAAACAGCAGTCAGAGAAAATATGTTCAGTAGCACAATATGATTTCTGTAACTTCATTTATCTGATCTTTATAGATTAAAGATATATGCCTCCTTAAAGTCTGCTATAAATGCAACAAACTATCTCTTCTTCTCTTTCGGCTTTTCCCGTTAGGGGTCGCCACAGCGGATCATCTCTTTCCATTTCTTCCTATCCTCTGCATCTTGCTCTGTCACACCAACCGCCTGCATGTCCTCTCTCACCACGTCCATAAACCTTATCTTAGGCCTTCCTCTATTCCTCTTACCTGGCAGCTCCATCCTTAGCATCTTTTTCCCAATATACCCATCATCCCTCCTCAGCACATGTCCAAACCAACGCAATCTCGTCTCTCTTGCTTTGTCTCCAAACTGTCCAACATGAGCTGACCCTCTAATATACCGATTCCTAATCCTATCCATCCTAGTCACACCGATTGCAAATCTTAACATCTTTAACTCTGCCACATCCAGCTCTGACTCCTGCCTTTTTGTCAATGCCACTGTCTCCAACCCATATAACATAGCTGGTCTCACTACACTCTTGTAGACCTTCCTTTCACTCTTACGGATACCCGTCTGTCACAAATCACTCCTGACACTCTTCTCCACCCATTCCACCCTGCCTGTACTCTCTTCTTCACCTCTCTTCCACATTCACCATTACTCTGGACTGTTGATCCCAAGTACTTAAACTCGTCCACCTTTACCAACTCTACTCCCTGCATCCTCACCATTCCTCTACCCTCCCTCTCATTTACACACATATATTCTGTCTTAGCCCTGCTGACCTCATTCCTCTGCTCTCTAGAGCATATCTCCACCTCTCCAGAGTCTCCTCAACCTGATTCCTACTCTCACTACAGATCACAATGTCATCTGCAAACATCATAGTCCACGGGGCCTCCTGTCTGATCTCATCTGTCAACCTGTCCATCACCACTGCAAATAAGAAAGGACTCAGAGCTGATCCTTGATGTAATCCCACCTCCACCTTAAACGGATCTGTCACTCCCACTGCAGTCCTCACCACTGTCACACTACCCTCGTACATATCCTGTACCACTCTTACGTACTTCTCTGCCACTCCGACTTCCTCATACAATACCACAACTCTTCTCTAGGCACCCTGTCATATGCTTTCTCCAAGTCTACAAAGACGCAATGCAACTCCTTCTGACCTTCTCTGTATTTCTCCATCAACACTCTCAGAGCAAACATTGCATCTGTAGTGCTCTTTCCTGGCATGAAACCATACTGCTGATCACTAATCATCACCTCCCTTCTTAACCTTGCTTCCACTACTCTTTCCCATAACTTCAAGCTGTGACTAATCAGTTTTATCCCTCTGTAGTTACTGCAGCTCTGCACATCACCCTTATTCTTAAAGATAGGTACCAAAACACTTTTTCTCCACTCCTCAGGCATCCTCTGACTTTCCAAAATTTCATTAAACAATCTAGTTAGAAATTCCACTGCCATTTCTCCTAAGCACCTCCATGCTTCCATTGGTATGTCATCTGGGCCAACAGCCTTTCCATTCTTCATCCTCTTCATAGCTGCCCTTACTTCCTCCTTGCTAATCTGTTTCACTTCCTGATTCACTATCCCCACATCATCCAACCTTCTCTCTCTCATTCTCTTCATTCATCAGCCTCTCAAAATACTCTTTCCATCTACTCAACACACTCTCCTCTCTTGTGAGTACCTTTCCCTCACTATCCTTTATCACCCTTACATGCTGCACATCTTTCCCAGCTCTGTCCCTCTGTCTAGCTAATCGGTACAGGTCCTTTTCTCCCTCTTTAGTGTCCAATCTCGTACAACTCTCCATATGCCCTATCCTTAGCTTTTGCCACCTCTCTCTTTGCCATGCCTCATCTCCTTATACTCATGTCTACTTTCTTCATCTCTTTGACAATCCCACTTCTTCTTCGCCAGCCTCTTCCTCTGTATACTCTCCTGTACTTCCTCATTCCACCACCAGGTCTCCTTGTCCTCCTTCCTCTGTCCAGATGTCACACCAAGCACCTTTCTAGCAGTCACCCTTACTAGTTCTGCTGTAGTTACCCAGCTATTCGGTAACTCTACACTGCCTCCCAGTACCTGTCTTAACTCTTCTCTAAACTCCACTTCACAATCACCCTTTTTTAACTTCCACCATTTAATCCTTGGCACAGCTTTCACATTCCTCCTCCTCTTCTTGATCACCAACGCCATTCTACATACCACTAATCTATGCTGCTTAACTACACTTTCACCTGCCACCACTTTACAGTCTCCAATCTCCTTAAGACTGGCCCTCCTACATAGTATATAATCAACTTGTGAGCATCTTCCTCCACTCTTGTACGTCACCCTATGCTCCACCCTCTTCTTAAAATACGTATTCACCACAGCCATGTCCATCCTTTTCAAAATCCACAATCATCTGACCTTCTGCATTCCTCTCCTTAACACCATACCTACCCATCACTTCCTCATCCCTCTGTTCACTTCACCAACATGCCCATTAAAGTCCGCTCCAATCACTAGTCTCTCACCCTTGGGTACACTCACCACAACTTCATCCAACTCACTCCAAAATTTCTCTTTCTCTTCCATCGCACACCCAACTTGAGGAGCATATGCACTAACAACATTCATCATTACACCATCAATTTCGAGCTTCATAAACATCACTGTCAGACACTCTCTTCACGCCTAAAACACTCTTGGCATATTGTTCCTTTAGTATAACCCTACCCCATTTCTCCTGCCATCCACACCATGATAAAACAATTTGAACCCATTTCCTAAACACCTGGCCTTACTTCCTTCCATCTGGTCTCTTGCACACAATATATCAACCTTCCTTCTCTCCATCATATCAGCTAGCTCTCTTCCTATACCAGTCATACTGCCAACATTCAAAGTTCCTACCCTCACTGCTACACTCCTAACCTTCCTCCTATCTTCCTGCCTTTGGGCACGCCTTCGCCCTCCTCTTCTCCTTCGGCCAACAGTAGCCCAATGCAACAAACTATATACATTTAAATAAACAATATGCTATAAAACCAGCATGTGGTCATTAAAATAACATTTACAAAGAACAAATGGTAAATAATGATTAGATATTAAATACTCACTATCTACATTAGCACAATGAGCAAATAAGAAAATCATCTGACTGGTGGACTTGTATTACTCAAAAGCCATTTTGCCCCTCAGTCCTCTGTTTATGTATCCAGATAATGGTTTAGCATTAATTTCTTTGGCTCTGCCAGGTTAGATTAATCAAGATTTTCTAAGCTCACTCTCATTGCTGTTCACAAACAGGAATGCAGCCAAGAGAAATGCTGCTGTACAGCTCAGAGGTCAGGAGTAAGTCGTGCCTTTGTAGCATTCTGAAGCTGTACCAAAGACTACCGCTGGGTTTCAAGGAAGGAATCTTCAGAAATGTGCATAATGTGATGCATATGAAACCTCTTATGGTAGCCTTATGCAACCCTTAGTAAGCATGAATGTGCAATATTATAATCTGAGGAATTGTTCTTCTCCTTTAAATTTCTTTTTAGCTGAAGGGCAAGCCCCCTGCCCCCCTGATGTGAAGGGAAGTCCTCTTAACACTAAAACTTATATATAGTAACTCCAAGATGGCCATGCCTTAATGAAAAGAAAATATTCTGAGAAGTGGCCATCTTGGACTTAATATATGGAAGTTTTTTTTTTTTTGGGCTATTCAGTCTCCATATTTTGGGAATGACTCTAGAGGTTCCCAACATTTCAAATGGTTACCCCCAAACAGTAATTGACTAGCACTTACCCAACTTACTACTTTATCTGGCACTTATCAAATTTACTACTTTACATAGAACTTACCCAAATTATTACTTTTTGTAGCACTTATCTGGTTTACTACCTAGTTTACTACTTTACATAGCACTTACCGAACTTATTACTTTCTGTAGTACTTACCTGGTTTACTACTTTACATAGCACTTACCTGTTTCACTACTTTACATAGCACTTACCCAACTTATTACTTTCTGTAGCACTTACCTGGTTTACTACTTTACATAGCACTTACCTGTTTCACTACTTTACATAGCACTTACCCAACGTATTCCTTTCTGTAGCACTTACCTGGTTTGCTACTTTACATAGCACTTACCCAACTTATTACTTTCTGTAGCACTTACCTGGTTTGCTACTTTACATAGCACTTACCCAACTTATTACTTTCTGTAGCACTTACCTGGTTTACTACTTTACATAGCACTTACCTGTTTCACTACTTTACATAGCACTTACCCAACTTATTAGTTTCTGTAGCACTTATCTGGTTTACTACTTTACATAGCATTTACCCAACTTATTACTTTCTGTAGCACTTACATGGTTTACTACTTTACATAGCACTTACCCAACTTATTACTTTCTGTAGCACTTACCTGGTTTACTACTTTAAATAGCACTGGTTTACTACTTTACATAGCACTTACCCAACTTATTACTTTCTGTAACACTTATCTGGTTTGCTACTTTACATAGCATTTATGAAACTTATTACTTTCTGTGGCACTTATCTGGTTTACCACTTTACATAGAACTTACCCAACTTATTACTTTCTGTAGCACTTACCTGGTTTACTACTTTACATAGCACTTACCTGGTTCACTACTTTACATAGCATTTACCCAACGTATTACTTTCTGTGGCACTTACCTGGTTTACTACTTTACATAGCACTTACCCAACTTATCACTTTCTTTAACACTTATCTGGTTTACTACTTTACATATCACTTACCCAACTTATTACTTTCTGTAGCACTTATCTGGTTTACTAATTTACATTGGACTTACCCAACTTATAGGTTCATAGGTAAGTACTATGCTATTGGCCCTAGGGCCTATAACAAGCCTAGCCAAAAAGGTACCATGGCTTTCGCCACCCAAGAAAATTATTTTCCTGTGCCCCTGTCAAGCAGAACCACAGAAGTGATCCCCGGGGTGAATTTCTTATTACCCATCCAATCATCAAGATTTTTCTTGAAGAGTGCTAATGAGGAGCTCTGTTTGACATAGATTGGTAGTCTGTTCCACAGTATGGGAAGTCTCTGGGACAGGAATCTATCCCTCCAGCATGTTCTGTTTATTGTGGTGACAAGGTTTAGGTCCCTAGAGCGTGTAGCTCAGAGGGATTGGGATTTCTTTAAATGGAGCATGTCCAACAGCTCTGGGTTTGACATAGCTTTGTATGTTAGGCAGAGATCCCCTCTGAGTAGGCGATATGAGATGGAGTAAAGCTGGAGTTTTTTGAGACGGTCTGCGTAAGGCATCTGTTTGAGGCCAGTAATCCTTTTTGTGAGGTGTTTTTGCAGCCTTTCCAGTTGTTGTAGATGTCTTGTGAGGTACATACCAAAAGGGGCATTGTACTCTATAATGGGTCTAATGAGTGATGAGTAGAGGGAAACAATGACCTCTTTTTTTCTGGATGAGAAACTTTTGTGATGAGGTGTGCCAGATAGAAGGATTTCCTGACCACTGTGGCGATGTGATTATCAAAGGAGAGACTACTGTCCACCTGTGTCCCAAGGTCTGTTATCACACTTTCATTGTTAAGTAGACTACCGCCTATGTTGTAGTTCATGGGTACAGAGTTTTTACCAAAGGGGATGTCAATGCACTTTTTGGAATTGAACTTGAGACCATGTCTTTGACACCAGGCATCTGTCTCAGTGAGGCCCTTTTGTAGGATGTCCACATCATTAGGAGTTTCGATTATGGCTCCTAGTTTGCAGTCATCTGCGAATTTAGTTAGCCAAAGACCTTCTGTGTTAGCCTGTACTTCAGAGAAGTAGATACCAAACAGGAGAGGACCCAGAACTGAACCCTGAGGTACTCCAATTGTCACTGGTCTAAAGTCGGATTTGGAGTCTGCTACTTTCACAGTGTGGGTTCTGTCAGTAAGCCAGTTGGCAACCCATCTTGTGACATAGGGATTTATACCTAGTTTAGTGATTTTATCTATAATTCCAGAGTGGGGGATGGTGTTGAACGCCTTGGCGAGATCTAGATAGGCTGTGTGAACCACCTTACCCTCATCTATGGCTTTGGTGACTACTTCAAAGAAGTCCATCAGGTTTAGGAAACATGATCTGCCTTTTACAAACCCAAACTGTGTGGGGTCCAGAGTTTGGAGATCTCCAATGTCTTTATTTATGAGTTCCATGATGATACGTTCCATGGCCTTGCAGACGAGGCTCGTCAGGCTAATGGGGCAGTAGTTCCCAGGGTCTGTTGTGCCCCCCCCTTTGTGGAGTGGGATAACTGTCATGGTGCACCATTCAATGGGCACAAAGCCTGAGGTGAAGCTATGATTGAACATGGTACTTAGGTGGGGTGCCAGTTCATTCTGTAGTTCATGTAGAAGGCAGCCTGGGATGTTGTCAGGTCCCATGGATGCTACGTTCTTGGCTTTGGAGAGTGAGGTTTTTACCTGTGCAGCCGTGATTACAGGAACTTTGCATTCTCCCGGTATAAAGATGGGCCCTTTAGGGGGTGAGAGGGGGTAAAGTTAGCACTGAACCTATCTGCCAGGATGTTGGCAATATCAGTTGGTTCTGTATATTTAGTGTCGTTGTGCTGTAACTCAGAATAGATCTGAGTGTTGCCATTGAGATTCTTGACATAGCTATAGAATGTTTTGTGGTTGTCTTTAGAATCAGTGGCAATTTTGTTTTCATAACTAGCTTTGGAGGATTTTATGAGGGATCTCAGCTTCTTACTGAGGCTGACCAGGGAGTTCTTCCAATCGTGGGATTTTACTCTTTTTTGCAACAGTTTCTTTCTTCTGTTGTAGAGTTTGTTTATGGCAGAAGACCACCAGATTGGCTTCATTTTTTTTGGAGGATAGCATCTTGGTTCTGTTAGGGACAGCATGATCCATGCACATGTGTAAGTGCTTATAAAGTGCATTTGTGTAGGATTCAGCAGTCGTACCTCTATTGTCCATCTGCCTGGGTGTCGTGAAGTTTGCCACTTTTGTCTTAAGAAGCGTGAAGTTGGCTTTGGAGAAATTTTTTATGGTTGTTTTCCTAATGGGGGGTGGGAGAGGGATGTGGATGTCTAGGGTGATTAGCTTGTGGTCGGATCTGACCAACGAGGAGCTTACCTCTTGTGTAGAACACCAGTCACCCATGTTGGTGATGACCAGGTCTAGGATATTGCTGCCCCTGGTGGGGGTGTGGATAAGCTGTTCCAAGGTGTTGGAACTGATGATTTCCAGAAAACATTGAGCAAAACAGTTGGAACATGAGTAGTTTTCCCAGTTAATGGTAGGGTAGTTGAAATCACCCATTATTAGAGTGTTGGGTTGTACCTTAATATTTTCAAGTGTATCAAGAAAAGAGGAGTGGGAATCCTTGGGGCATGGTGGGGGGGGTCTGTAGCAAGCTACAATCTGGATTGCGGTTTTGCCCAGAGTTAGTTGAACTTGGATAATCTCAGATGCATTATGCTGAGCAACTAGCTTGGAGGTGTGGATATCCTTAATGAATATGGACACGCCTCCACCTTTAGTGTTTCGTTCCGGGTTTGCTGGCCGAAAGGTGTGGTATGAATTATAGCCTGGTAATGCAGGGGTGCTCTCTGGAGCTTTGAACCAGGTCTCTGTCACTGCACAGATGTCAGTGTTCTCCATTTTAAGGAGTGCCTCAAGTGAGTGCATTTTGAGGTTTAGGCTTCTAGCATTGAGTAGCATTACTCTCAGATTTTGCTTGCTTGCACCTGTTACGGTGGTGAATTTGTCATTTGAACCTTGCCTAAAAAAGGCACTATAGGGGTGGCAAGAGCCTTTGCCAGTATTCAGAATCCCAAGGGCGACAGGTGCAGGCCATCTCTGGCAAAGCAGCATGGTCTGTCGATCATGTCATCCCAGGCAGACAGATACTGGATTCCCTTAGAATGACACCAGAAGCTTGGCCAATTGTTAAAGTCAATCATTTTTTCCTTGTACTGTGGTGTCATTCTGGGTGATGGCAGGATGCTACTCAGGGCTAGGGTCATACCTGCCTGGACTACAAGATCAGAGAGCTCCTCCATGTCTCTTTTCATGTAGTCCAGGGAGGTACGTCTCAGGTCATTCACACCAACATGGACAATGACAGAGTCATATTTGTACTTGTTGTGGAGTGACCTGAGTGCGTGCATTATTTGGTTGATCCTGGCACCTGACAGGCAGCTGACAGTAACTTTTTCCTTGTTTAGCCTGGTGAGTGGAACATCAGTGTGCCTGACAAAAGAGTCACCTATGACTAGAGTGTTGGGTACGTTATGCCTTATGGGCTGTAGTTGAGTGGCACACTGAGTATGTGGGCTATGTGTCATTTGGGTTGTGTTGGGGGGTGGAAGTTGCTTGCATTTCTGCTTTGGAGGTCTCTGTTGTTTGGGAAGATTTGTACTGAGAGCTTCCGCGAATGTAGGTGTGTGTTTAGTGTTTCTGTGTGTGTGTTTTGGTGGCGCAGGTTTTGAGGGACTATGTGATGAGTGTGGTGCGGTGCAAGTGTTTACCTTCTCCTCTTGACTGTCTAGTCCAGTCTTGGGTGAAGAAAGCTTTGCTTCCAGTTTGGTTATATAAGTCTCTCACAGGTCGTAGTGTTGGGTGCTAGGAGGAGAGGGTTGTCTGTGTACATGAGGCAATTGCTGCATTGTCCCAAGATGCCCAGATTCATCAGGTAGACAGGAGAAAACACCGGGAACTGACCTTTAGACATGCCTGAATAAGTGCTTATTTATTAAGTACTAAAAATTGTTTTCCTCTAGACAAGTGAGGAAAGTTGAGTGCTGTAGTAATTTGTAACTTATTTAGTGCTTACAATGAGTTCTGAACAAGTGCTGAGCTCAAAGAAACAGATGAGTGCTAAAACTAAAAAGCTGGCTAGTTGCAAGGGAAATTTTGAAGAACAGACTTTATGGCGCCAGGAATAGTTTAATCCCAGTTAAGTGGGGGGGGGGCTTAGGACCTTATTACTTTCTGTAGCACTTATCTGGTTTACTACTTTACATAGGACTTGCCCAACTTATTACTTTCTGTAGCACTTACCTGGTTTACTACTTTACATAGTACGTACCCAACTTATTACTTTGTGTAGCACTTACCTGGTTTACTACTTTACATAGCATGTACCCAACTTATTACTTTCTGTAGCACTTATCTGGTTTATTACTTTACATAGCACTTACCCAACTTATTATTTTCTGTAGCACTTATCTGGTTTACTTTACATAGCACTTACCCAACTTATTACTTTCTGTAGCACTTAGCTGGTTTACTACTTTACATAGCACTTACCCAACTTATTACTTTCTGTAGCACTTAGCTGGTTTACTACTTTACATAGCACTTACCCAGCTTATTATTTTCTGTAGTACTTATCTAGTTTACTACTTTACATAACACTTACCCAACTTATTACTTTCTGTTGCACTTATCTAGTATAACCAATGTATTACTTTCCTGAGGACATATCTGGTTTGCTACTTTACATAGCACTTTCCCAACTTATCACTTTCTGTAGTACTTATCTAGTTTACTACTTTACATGACACTTGCCCAACTTACAGTATAACTTTCTGTAGCACTTATCTAGTTTACTACTTTTCATAGCACTTACCTAACTTATCATAGGATCATAGGAGATTACTAAGCTATCGACCCAGAGATCATTTTAAGCCTAGACATTTCATCCCAATATCATATTCATACCATACAATTGCTAGTCAATACCCAAGATTGCATTTAGTGATGGAAGCCCATGTCCAGGAGGGTTGTGAGATCTATCCCCAGTAAGAATTTATGGTGCTCCATCCACTCGTCCATGTTCCTGTTGAACAGTGTCATAGAGGTGCTCTGTTTCACATGAATTGGTAGCCTGTTCCAAAGATATGGCAGTTCCTGTAGATAAATCTGTTTCTCCAGCATGTCCTGTTTAAGTCACAGTCCATATTTAGGTCCCTGGAAAAGGTAGCCCTAGTCCCGTTTGATTTATGGATATGCAGAAAGTTTATTAGGTTTGGGTCTTGGATTGCTCTGTAGGCCAGGCATAAGTCTGCCTTAAGAAGTCTATTCAATATGCAGTATAGTGACAGGGACTTTAGTCAGTCTGTGTAAGGCACATGCTGGAGCCCCTTGATCCTCTTTGTTAGAAACCACTAAGGTCTCTCTAAATGCTGCAGTTGCTTAGTACAATACCTGCCAAATGAGGCGTTACACTCAATTATGAGCTGGATAAGTGTCAATAATAGGGGGTTATAACTTCTTTTCCTCTCATGATGATGCCTTTACTAATCAAGTGTGCCATGTAGAAAGCTTTCCTTACTACAGTAGACACATGGTGGTCAAAGTTAAGGTCACAGTCAACTTTTGATCTCAGGTCCCTTACCACTTTATGGGTACTTAGGGTATTGTTCTTGATTTCATAATGTGAGGGGACATTGTTTGTGCCAAAGGGAATGATGATGCATTTCTTTGCATTCAGTTTGAGACTGTGACTAATACACCAATTGTTAGTCTGCATGAGACCTTCCTGGAGTATACTGACATCATTTGGGGATTACATGATTGCACCTAGTTTGCAGTCATCTGCAAACTTGGTCAGCTGCAACCCCTTAGTTTTGACTTGAACTTCTGAGAGGTATATACCGAACAGTATGGGGCTGAACACTGACCCCTGTGGCACCCCAATGGTAGCAGGTCTGCCGGTTGACGTGGAGTCACCCACTTTGATAGTGTGTGTCCAGTTTGTGAGTTAGTTGGCAACCCATCTTACAACCAAGGGGTTTACATTTAGTTTACTAAGTTTATTGGCAATGCCTGAATGTAGGATTGTGTCAAAGGCCTTTGCTAGTCAAGGTATACTGTGTGCACAGATTTGCCCTTGTCAATGGCCTTGGTCACATTTTCAAAGAAATACACCAGATTTAACAGGCAGGATCTACCCTTCACAAAGCCAAATTGGGTATGATCCAGGGTCTGGAGGTCACCTATGTCTTTATTTATGAGGTCCATAATGATATGTTCCATGACCTTACAGATGAGACTGGTCAGGCTTATGGGTCTGTAATACCCAGGGTCTGTTGTAAGGGCACCTTTGTGGAGTGGAATAAGTGTTGCTGTTCTCCATTCCACAGGAACAAAGCCTATGCTTAGGCTATGATTGAAAAGTGTACTTAGTGGTGATGCTAATTCATGTTTTAGCCTGTTTAGAAAACAATCTGGGATGTCGTGTGGTCCCATAGAGCTGTGGTTTTTGCCTTGGAGAAGGCTTTGAGGACCTGCTCTTCAGATCTATAGGATTTATCTAGTTTACCACTTTACGTAGCACTTACCCAACTTATTATTTTCTGTAGCACATATCTAGTTTACTACTTTACATAGCACTTTCCCATCGTATTACTTTTTGTAGCACTTATCTAGTTTACTACTTTACATAACACTTACCCAACTTATTACTTTCTGTTGCACTTATCTAGTATACCCAACATATTACTTTCCTGAAGACATATCTAGTTTGCTACTTTAAAACCACTTGCCCAAAGTATTACTTTCTGTAGCATTTATCTAGTTTACTACTGAGCATAACACTTCCCCAGTGTATAACTTTCTGTAGAACCTGGTTTGCTACTTTACATAGCATTTTCCCAACTTATCACTTTCTGTAGTACTTATCTGGTTTACTACTTTATATAGCACTTACCTACTGGTCTGGCATCATAAAGACTCAGATTACTCACTTCACCCTGTATCCAGATGTAAACCCTAGTGCTTTGAAATTTAGAGTAAAAACTGTATCATATTTACTGACAATCAACTACTTCAAAATCAATTCATCTTAATTTATGAAGTATACAAATATTTAATTAAACAGGAGCTCTATCTCTTCACAACCTCCTAATATCAATAAATGGAAGTCTGACACCAAATATCATATTCTGAAGTAATAAAAAATGTATGCCAAAACCACCAAGGCAACAATGTCCATTCTCCTTGGATCACCATTATACATTTACCCTTACCTCCTCCTCCTTCACATACTTTTATACTGGATCATCAAGACTATAAACTCTCACCAATAAGGTCAATCAGGCCTACCAAAGATAAAAGAGGGTCAGAAATTGCAGCAGAATTGACTACACACAAAACTCCTCCAGACAAGGTTCAATTGTTTATTGAATAAGATGAATATAAAGCACATACACATAAGTGTTTTCGTTTACCTACTGGAAACTTCATCAGATACACATACAAACATTTCCTGGCTCCTTTATTTAAATCAAAGACAATCAGAGTTACTGGAAACAGCCATGCGCTAGCCAAGCCCCCAGCAAGAATTCCAAAGCCAGCTCATTTTTAAAGGTAACTTACAGGTTAAATGATGAAGCAACAAGCACTAAAGTATAAAACAAAAACAAGTACTAAAGTATAAAACAAAAACAAGCACTAAAGTATAAAACAAAAACAAGTACTAAAGTATAAAACAAAAACAAGCACTAAAGTATAAAACAAAAACAAGTACTAAAGTATAAAACAAAAACAAGTACTAAAGAATAAAACAAAAACAAGCACTAAAGTATAAAACAAAAACAAGTACTAAAGTATAAAACAAGCACTAAAGTATAAAACAAAATCAAGCACTAAAGTATAAAACAAAAACAAGCACTAAAGTATAAAACAAAAATATGTACTAAAGTATAAAGCAAAAACAAGCACTATAGTATAAAACAAAAACAAGTACTAAAGCATAAACAGATGAACAAGTAGTCAGCTTTGTATTAAAATATAAGATGTTAAAATTATATATGAATTATGTAATAAAATTTCAGTAATACCTCACTAAAAGAATCACAGGCCTAAAGCAGATGCCCTATGCTGACCGTCTAAAAAAATCCACCTATACTCTGTCTCATATCGTCTACTCAGAGGCGATCTCTGCTTAACATACAAGTCCATGTCAAACCCAGAGCTGTTGGACATGATACACTTAAAGAAATCCCAATCCCTCAGAGACACACATTCCAGGGATCTAAACCTTGTCATCACAATAAACAAAACATGCTGGAGGGATAGGTTCCTGACCCAGAGACTCCCTAGACTCTGGAATAGACTGCCCATACATGTCAAGCAGTGCGCCTCCTTGGCCCGCTTCAAAAGAAACCTTGATGATTTGATGAGAGATAGGAAATTCACCCCGGGGATCACATCAGTCACCCTGCTAGACAGGGGTCCAGGGAAGTAAACACTGTGGGAAGAAATAGCCAGGGAATTGTTATGGCTAGGCTTGTATAGGGCCTAGTGTCGATAGCCTAGAACCAACCTATGAACCTATAATTTAAGAAGTTATTACATAAAAATAGTGCCTTAGTTAAGTATAACAGTTAAGTAAACTGTGAAGCAAAAATAGGTTGAAAGTGTATAAATATGTTAACGTTTTTATATATATATATATATATATATATATATATATATATATATATATACATATATATATATATATATATATATATATAATTAAAAACCTGATCACTTTACTGAATGCATATATGTATCCCAACAATATAAGCATTTTTACAGAAGGGGATAAAGTTAAAATTAAAACTAAATGTCCACCTAGTTCTTTCACCATTTTAGTCTTAGCTATCTTTCCAATACTTTGAACCTCAACAGATAATGTATAGAAAGTTGTCCATTTAAAACAGGCCAGTTATTAGAATTTAACTTAAGCTGCCAATATAACTCACAGCATTCAAAATGGAGTTACCGTGGGACATGCCTATCTTGTGAATGGATTTGTTCAACATTATAAAACTTAAAATCATGTGCACAGTTTTCGTGGATATGATTAGCTAATAAATTTCCCAGTTTCTTTTTTTCAGATATCATATCTGTTCATAAATTCTCTGACAGAATTTTATCCCCTATATGAAACTGCATTGCTTTTAAGTACTTTGCTTTATATATCTATAGCTATATCTATCTATCTATAGCTATATCTAGATCTATATATATATATATATATATATATATATATATATATATATATTACATATATATATTTATATATATTTATATATATTTTTATATATATATATATATATATATATGTGTGTGTGTGTGTGTGTGTGTGTATGTGTGTGTGTATGCCTACTCACTTAACTTGAGTGACCCATCTGCTGACCTTATACATATTGATCACAAAAGATCAACAAACCGAATGGTGACATGCTACCATGCATTCACACAGAAAGAACTTTAGTGCAATTTTTATAAACCCCCCAAAAACAAATAACATTGTTTTTTGCAAGGGTTTAAACCTCCCTTTGCCCCCACCCCACCCCCTGATAATTGTGTATACTAACTCAGAGATATCAACGTCCTCAGAGAAAGAGAATATTCTCCTACCAGGGGATTGTCAGTCTCGCACACATGTTGATCATCTGTTTAATCGACCATGTGCAGTCAATTAAATAGACTCCCATATATCTATCTATAGATATATACATAGATATATTTATAAATAAAACAATGATACCACAGTACAAGGACAAAATGATTGACTTCAACAACTGGCTAAGCTTCTGGTGTCATTCTAAGGGGATCCAGTATTTGTCTGCCTGGGATGACATGATTGACAGTCCACGATGCTTTGCCAGAGATGGCCTGCACCTGTCACCCTTAGGATTCTGGATACTGGCTAAGGCTCTTGCCACCCCTATAGTGCCTTTTTTAGGCAAGGTTCAAATGACAAATTCACCACCGTAACAGGTACAAGCAAGAAAAATCTGAGGGTAATGCTACTCAATGCTAGAAGTCTAAAAATCAAAATGCACTCACTCGAGGCACTCCTTAAAATGGAGAACATTGACATCTGTGCAGTGACAGAGACCTGGTTCAAAGCTCCAGAAAGCACACCTGCATTACCAGGCTTCAATTCATACCACACCTTTCGGTCACCTAACCCAGAAAGAAGCACTAAAGGCGGAGGCGTGTCCATATTCATTAAGGATATCCACACCTCCAGGCTAGTTGCACAGCATAATGCATCCGAGATTATCCAAGTGCAACTAACTCTGGGCAAGACAAAAATCCAAACTGTAGTTTGCTACAGATCCCCCACCATGCCCCAGGATTCACACTCCTCATTTCTTGATACACTGGAAAGTATTAGGGTACAAGCCAACACCCTAATAATGGGCAATTTCAACTACCCCACCATTAACTGGGAAACCTACTCATGTACCAACTCTTTTGCTCGATGTTTTCTAGAATTCATAAATTCCAATTCCTTGGATCAACTTATTCACACCCCCACCAGGGGCAGCAATATCCTAGACCTGGTCATTACCAACATGGGAAACCAGTGTTCCACACCAGAGGTCAATTCCTTGTTGGTCAGATCCGACCTCATGCTAATCAGCCTAGACATCCACATCCCACCCCCAATTAGGGAAACCATCGTAAAAAACTTCTCCAAAGCCAACTTCACACTTCTTAAGACAGAAGTGGCAAACTTCATCACACCCATGCAGACGGACAATAGAGGTATGACTGCCGAATCTTACACAAATGCACTTTATAAGCACTTACACGAGTGCATGGATCATGCTATCCCTAATAGAACCAATATGTTATCCTCCAAAAAAAGGAAGCCAATCTGGTGGTCCTCTGCCATAAACAATCTCTACAACAGAAGAAAGAAACTGTTGCAAAAAAGAGTAAAATACCATGACTGGAGGAACTCCCTGGTCAACCTCAGTAAGAAACTGAGATCCCTCATAAAATCCTCCAAAGCTAGTTACGAAAACAAAATTGCCACTGACTCAAAAGACAACCACAAAGCATTCTATAGCTATGTCAAGAATCTAAATGGGAACACTCAGATCTGCTCTGAGTTACAGCACAATGGCACTAAATATACAGAAACAACTGATATTGCCAACATCCTAGCAGATAGGTTCAGTGCTAACTTTACCCCCCTCTCACCTCTAGAGGGCCCATCTCTATACCGGAAGAATGCAAAGTTCCTATAATCACGGCTGCACAGGTAAAAAACACACTCTCCAAAGCCAAGAACACAGCATCCATGGGACCTGACAATATCCCAGGCTGCGTTCTACATGAACTGCAGAATGAACTGGCACCCTACCTAAGTACCATGTTCAATCATGGCCTCACCTCAGGCTTTGTACCCACTGAATGGTGCACCGCGATGGTTATCCCACTCCACAAAGGGGAGCCACGACGGACCCCGGGAACTACCGCCCCATTAGCCTGATGAGACTGGTCTGCAAGGCCATGGAATGTATCATCATAGAACTCATAAACAAAGACATTGGTAATCTCCAAACTCTGGACCCTACCCAGTTTAGATTTGTAAAAGGCAGATCATGTCTCCTAAACCTGATTGACTTGTTTGAAGCAGTCAGCAAAGCCATAGATGAGGGTAAAATGGTTCACACAGCTTATCTAGATCTCGCCAAGGCTTTCGACACCATCCCCCACTCTGGAATTATAGATAAGCTCACTAAACTAGGTATAAATCCCTATGTCACAAGATGGGTTGCCAACTGGCTCATGGACAGAACCCACACTGTGAAAGTAGCGGATTCCAAATCTGACATCAGACCAGTGACAAGTGGAGTACCACAGGGTTCAGTCCTGGGTCCTCCCCTGTTTGGTATCTACTTCTCTGAAGTGCAGGCCAACACAGAAGGTCTTTGGCTAACAAAGTTTGCAGATGACTGCAAACTAGGAGCCATAATCGAAACTCCTAATGATGTGGACAAACTACAAAAGGGCCTCACTGAGACAGATACCTGGTGTTAAAGCCATGGCCTGAAGCTCAGTGCCAAAAAGTGTATTGTCATCCCCTTTGGTAAAAACTCTGTACCCATGAACTACCACATAGCTGGTAGTCTACTTAATGCTGAAAATGTGATAAGAGACCTTGGGACACAGGTGGACAGTAGTCTCTCCTTTGATAATCACATCGCCACAGTGGTCAGGAAATCCTTCTACGTGGCTCATCTCATCACAAAAAGATTCTCATCCAGAAAAAAAGAGGTCATTGTTCCCCTCTACTCATCACTCATTAGACCCATTATAGAGTATAATGCCCCTTTTGGTATGTACCTCACAAGACATCTACAACAACTGGAAAGACCACAGAAATACCTCACAAAGAGGATTACTGGCCTCAAACAGATGCCCTATGTAGACCGTCTCAAAAAACTACAGCTTTACTCCATCACATATCGCCTACTCAGGGGTGATCTCTGCCTAACATACAAATCTATGTCAAATCCAGAGCTGTTGGACATGCTCCAAGAAATCCCAATCCCTCCGAGCTACATGCTCTAGGGACCTAAACCTTGTCACCACAATAAACAGAACATGCTGGAGGGATAGAGTCCTGTCCCAGAGACTTCCCATACTCTGGAACAGACTACCTATCTATGTCAAACAGAGCTTCTCATTAGCACTCTTCAAGAAAAATCTTGATGATTGGATGGGAAATGGGAAATTCACCCCGGGGATCACTTCTGTGGCTCTGCTCGACAGGGGCACAGGAAAATAATTTTCTTGGGTGGCGAAAGCCAGGGTACATTTTTTGGCTAGGCTTGCATGGGCCCTAGGGCCGATAGGCTAGTACCTACCTATGAACCTACCTATGAACCTATAAAGTATAAAATAAAAACAAGTACTAACGCATAAAACTGAGATGAACAAGTAGACAGCTTTGAATTAAAATATAAGATGTTACAATTATATATGAATTATGCAATAAATTTGCAGTAATACCTCACTAAAAGAATCACAGGCCTAAAGCAGATGCCCTAGGTTGACTGTCTAAAAAAACTCCACCTATACGCTGTCACATATCGTCTACTCAGAGGCGATCTCTGCTTAACATACAAGTCCATGTCAAACCCAGAACTGTTGGATATGCTACACTTAAAGAAATCCCAATCCCTCAGAGACACAAGCTCCAGGGATCTAAACCTTGTCATTACAATGAACAAAACATACTGGAGGGATAGGTTCCTGACCCAGAGACTCCACAGACTCTGGATTAGACTGCCCATAGATGTCAAGCTGAGCGCCTCTTTGGCCCTCTTCAAAAGAAACCTTGAAGATTGGATGAGAGATAGGAATTTCACCCCTGGGGATCATATCAGTCGCCCTGCTAGACAGGGGTCCAGGGAAGTAAACATTGTGCAAAGAAATAGCCAGGAAATTGTTATGGCTAGGCTTGTATAGGCCCTAGGGCTGATAGCCTAGTACCAACCTATGAACCTATAATTTAACAAGTTATTATATAAAAATAGTGCCTTAGTTAAGGATAACAGCTGAGTAAACTGTGAAGCAAAAATAGGTTGAAAGTGTATAAATATGTTAAAGTTTATATATATATATATATATATATATATATATATATATATATATAATTAAAAAACTGATCACTTTACTGAATGCATATAAGTATCCCAACAATATAAGCATTTTTACAGAAGGGGATAAAGTTCTTTCACCATTTTAGTCTTAGCTATCTTTCCAATACTTTGAACTTCAACAGATAATGTATAAAAAGTTATCCATTTAAAACAGGCCAGTTATTAGAATTTAACTTAAGCTGCCAATACAACTCACAGCATTCAAAATGGAGTTGCCATGGGACATGCCTATCTTGTGAATGGATTTGTTGATTGTTCAACAATACAAATTTTAAAATCATGTGCACAGTTTTCGTGGATATGATTAGCTAATAAATTTCCCAATTTGTTTTTTTCTGATATCATATCTGTTCATAAATTCTCTGATGGAATTGTTTCCCCTATATGAAACTGCATTGCTTTTAAGTACTTTGCTTTATATATCTATAGCTATATATATCTATCTATAGCTATATCTAGATCTCTCTCTCTCTCTCTCTATATATATATATATATATATATATATATATATATATATATATATATATATATTTATAGATATTTATATATCTATATATATTTTTTTCATATATATATATATATATATATAAATATATATGTGTGTGTGTATGTGTGTATGTGTGTGTGTGTGTGTGTGTGTGTGTGTGTGTGTGTGTTTGTGTGTGTGTATGCCTACTCACTTAACTTGAGTGACCCATCTGCTGACCTTATAAATATTGATCACAAAAGATCAACAAACCAAATGGTGACATGCTACAATGCATTCACATAGAAAGAACTTCACTGCATGCATTTTTTGCAAGGGTTTAAACCTCCCTTTGCCCCCACCCCACCCCTGATAATTGAGTATACTAACTCAAGAGTTCTCAACGTCCTCAGAGAAAGAGAATATTCTCCTACCAGGGGATTGTCAGTCTCGCACACATGTTGATCATCTCTTTAATCTACCATGTGCAGTCAATTAAATAGACTCCCATATATCTATCTATAGATATATATACATAGATATATGTATAAATATTTTATATATAAATATATATACATATAGATATATATACATAGATATATGTATAAATATTTTATATATAAATATATATACATATATATAGAATCTATAGGACTTCCTGCTGTACGCAGCCAACTCAATTAAACAAAGTCACTCAACAAAAAATTGTTTTGTTGTTGAGTAACTTTGTTTAATTGATTCTGCCGTTCATAGCGAGAGCTCCTTTAGATTCTACAGTTTTGCATTTGTTTTTTTATCGCTGGCTCTGTCTTCAGAAAGATTTTTATATTACATTATGTATATATAGATTGGATCACTACTAAATCCCAAATATTTACATTACCGAAGACCGGAATCCTGAGACCAGATAACCGAAAGATGAGAAGACCGGAAGACCAGAAGCTAGAATTTCAAAATCGCAAAGTACGGAGATGTCAGGAGGTTAGGTAAGTATCTATGTTTGGTTGTGTGGGTTAGAGGCTTTACTGTGTGTGCAAGTGTGTGTTGTGACCGTGATGTGTGTGCGTGCCGGGAATGTAGGTGTATGGGGGTGTTTTTGTGTATTTGTCTATATATTGCGACCTTGGAGTTAGAATATTTAAATAGTTCGGTGTGGGGGGCACAGCCCCCAACATGGGGGTGCAGAGTGACTTGCCCCCCTGCTTTTCTTTAGTGTAGGTTTGTGTGTTTGTGTTTTGGGTGAAGGTATGTGTATGTGTGTGTGGTGTATGTTTAGTGTAGTGTTCGGTACTTCAAATTTCACGCTTCTGGTCTTCTCGTCTTTCGGTTATCTGGTCTCGGGATTCCGGTCTTCAGTAATGTAAGTATTCAGGATTTAGTAGTGATCCCATATAGATATATCTATATCTAGCTCTCTCTATATATGTATGTGTGTGTGCCTATAGGTATAGATATAGATATAGCTATATCTCTCTGTATATATTTATATATATATATATATATATATATATATATATATATATATATATATATATATATATATATATATATATATATATATATATATATAGAGAGAGAGAGAGAGAGAAAGAGAAGTACATCTATATATGGATATATAGATATAGCTATATCTAACATATATATATATATATATATATATATATGAGTGTGTGTATGCATCATACTATCAACAAATTAATCTAAACTAATACATTGAAAATATACTCTGACTCCCAATAAATCAAATCATCTAAAGTAAAACTGATTATAAGAGGGATAAGCCCCTGCACACTCACACTCCAGCTTAAAATACTAACTCTGGGATCTTGTAACAGCATAACAATGGGAAAATCAACTTACCACATTAGTCTGTCATTGTATGGCATGACACCTGCTATAAAAGTAAAAAAAAAAAAAAAAAAAAAGAAAAATTGAGGAAGTAGCAACTCGGTATGATGTGACAGCTACTGCTTTATAAAGTGTAACTTGACAAACTAGCATGGGCCCTATATATCTTTATAAGTGAGTGAGTTTCAGTTAAAAAATATTTCTATGTAAAACTTTCCATTTAAAGAAACAAATCTGTATAACAGAACACGCACAGAAAATTGTCAAAACTATCATCTGTAACGTAAGTATATTATCTGTATTGTGCAGACTTGATAAAGCACAGTGAATTTTAAGAATGAAAAAAATCCAGCAGTGGGATAATTCATATAAAAACTGCTATGAACAATTACTTTTCATAAAGGAACATTTATCTCTTTTGAACATTTTTCTTTCACAAGATTAACTGTTATCTCAAACACTCTTAAAAACAAGTTCAATATAATAAAAAGAAGATAACTACAGATTATGAAGTAAACCTCTAAGGGTCAGTATAGGCTATCTGTTGAATATAATCAGAGCCCTTTTTTATTCAGTGATTAGCTCAGTAAAGTTTCTAAAATGAAAACTGGATGACTTCCACTAAAAGAATTGAAGCATATTATTAGGTGTCCACTTTTTTATTCTTTCTGTCTTTGTACTTTGCTACACAAAAATATTTAGCATGTTTCAGTGCATGCATGTGTGTCTGCGTGTGTGTATGTGTGTGTGTGCGTATGTGCATGCACGCCCGCGTGTGTGTGCGCGCATGTGTTTGTGTGCGCATGCGTGTGTGTGAGCATGCATGTGTGTATGTTGTAGTATGCAACCGTTTTTTTTTCTTCTTTTTTGTGGCAAAACAGAGAGCAGAAAAATAAGCTATGAGTGAGAAACATTTTAATTTTTGATTGTTTGTATAAAATTTTAGAGTCTGCACAATCTGTCAATGAGCCCTAGTTGGGTATGAGACACAGTGAAATGAACGCGAACATCGTACGAAGAATACTAGACAAGCAATCATGGAATCATGGGGTGCATATGATGCTTATCCATTTACTCCTTTAAACAGACACACTTAAATGTGTGAGCGGCACAGCTAAGATGGTTTACACTTATGGTGTTTGGGCCCAGCCTCTCTCATTCTTATTTTAACCAGTTAAGCCCACTGAGCGCAAGTGCCCTTTTCAGGGGCAATCTTTGAGTACTGTCTGATTAAGTGGCTTGCTCAAACTCAGACAAAAGGCTATTAGAAATGGAGGGAATCAAACCCTGTACCCTGGGCTACAGGAAGAAGCTTGTGAAAAGATAAGTCTTAGACCTACGCTATCATTAGAAAAAAATCACAGCAATTATTTATTATGGATATACTGGACAGCGTTTCAACTGGAAGACAGTTCATGCACTCCTTAAATTAAAGTTTGTTGTGAGCAGGTAGCTCAGCTGCATAAAACTAAAGTCTAAAGATTTGGAAGAGTAGCAGAGTCATTAGCTTATTATAATAATAGTTTTAGGCACTGATCATGTTTTGCATGCTGGTGTATGAATACAGATCTCCACAAAAATATCCTCTTGTGAGAGCAGGTGCAGTTATTTTGCTTTATAATTTACATCTCTGTTACATATATTAACAAAGCATTCAACATTTGTCTGACTATACTGTGTCAAACCTCTGTTATTCAAATTAATTACAGGTCAGCATACAAGGCCAGTAGTATATAACCTTTTCTTTTTTCCTTGGGTTCACCGTGGGTGTGTTTACAGAGGTAAAGGTAGGGTAACATACACATTTTAAATTATGACAGTTTAACAGACTTGGAGACAAAAGATGATTAAGATAAAAAATGGACTTTTACTTTTAGCTGATATAGAATTCTGTAGTAACTATTTTATGAGGTCACTGTAGATAGGGATATACTTTGTTGTAGTGAACAGGACTCTCAACACACTTTGGAAAATAATTTGCTGATTTTTGTTGTCAAAGTAGGCGAGGGGTAAAACCTCAGGTAAGGTGCAACATTTCTTTTAAAGTTCCACTGAAGCTATATGCACACACTCCTAACAAATGCGCGATATAAATCTTGGAGTTCTGCATTTCTTTCAGTTAGATGGACTCTTGGTTATAACAGGTTGATCCTTTTAAATGGCTCAGAAGAATCTAATTATTTTTACATTTTATAAAGATTGCCGTACAATAGATGTCTATGATATAAACTAACACTATAGTTCTGATCCAGATATTTATAAAAGGCTAGTGCTCTGCTTACATCTGTTGGAAATAAACAGTAACAATTGATTCAGCATCATGACACCGTGAATATGAAATGCACAACAGTAATGCTGTGCCTGGGCAGTGTGTTCAAATATGACCAGAAGTAAGAAAAACGTGCTCCCAAATCACTTGACTGATTTTTAGTTTCCGAGTGCTTGGTAACCATTCTGCCCACTGTAGTCAAGTATCACATGATAAGAAATAACTTGCAGTGCCACATAAAATGGAGTGGGAGCTTGTAGTCTAACAGGTAACAGGAGATGTCTGCTTAAGTGATAGGCTGAATGGCACTGAGTGCGACCAAAAGGATTTTTTTTTCTTTTTATATGAAAAATGGAAGAATTTCTTGAAGCTATCAGTTCTATTATTGAGCAGAAGTTGATGAATTAGAAGGAAAAGAGATGATGCAGAAACCTATCTGCATTGCTGTTATGTGTGGGTCATGAGGTTGTAAACATCTGTGAGGCTTAATTGATTAAAAAGCTTCTGCATAACAGAATGAGACAGATACTGTTTCAAAAATGTATAAGCAGTCACTCACAAACACACACGTGTGCACAAACACGCACACACACACACACACACACACACACACACACACACACACACACACACACACACACACACACACACACACACACACACACACACACACATGCATGTAATAATAAAAACAAAACTTTGTTAACCAGGTGCGGCCACTGGGCACACAATGCCTTTTCAGAGGTGATGTGGGAGCAAGGACTTCTTCAAGGTCACACATCAGGCAAATGAAGATAAAAAGGATTAAACCCTGTACCAGAGGATCTACCGCTCACATCCTTAACCCTTTGTGCCAATTGTACTTCCAAGAAAAACAATATATGCGAAGAGACTGTAAGTTTAAGTGACATATGAACAGAGAAGAAGAAAGTGGAGATGAACGCAGAACATGGTGTTACACTGCTGTAGGGGCTAACATAAACCAGCATGAAGTAGGTACATGCATAGAGACTGGTTAGGTCTTGTTTCAAGCATATACTATTTGGAAAACTTACATCAAAACTTTATGGCTAGGATAGGTGAGTCCTTGCATTATGACTGAAAGACTAAATCCCTTCTGGTGCAGCTGCATAGTTGACAAGGCCCCTCTTGGACTTACTTCATGGGCATTCATTGTTGTGCATGATTTGTAATAGGCAGGGTTGTTTGTATCACAGTGTCTGTGTGAGCTGGTCGGCTTATTCCCTTCGAATTCACAGGTAGTTATGTGCAAATGTCACACCAACTTTATGAATAAATGACAGAAAATTTTGCTCACATCAACAGCTCATGCTTCTGGTAGAGAAGGTTGTGCAAACCATAATTCATAGATAGGCAGGATCCCTCTGTTAAGTAAGTCATAGACTGGGTCAGTAATGTTACAAGTTCATAATAGTGAGTAGGCCATGTACTAATTTCACAAACCAAACAAACAGCAAAGTCAGTGCCAAAAATAAAAATATACTTCAGTCAGTTCAGTCAACGCTTTCAATAATGACAAAGAAAATTAATTTTGTTGCAGTCTTTGCCATTTGTGGCATGATACCCATGACAGTTTTGCAATAAATTTAAGAAGAAAAGTAAACAATGATAAACAGCAGATGTACGTGAGATTGATGGATTAATTAAAAGAGAGCCTACATTTTTTAATACATTGCCTACATCACCAGGTAGGTATTACAGCAATTACAACATGCCAAAACATTGAAACATTGTATGGTAGCACTACATACATGGGCAAAGGCTAAAGGCCAACATTTAATAAACTATATTTATGCATTTTCCACATTTTTTGCCTTCTCATCTGATCATTCACCTTATATTCTTTTTTTGTTGTTTTTTGGCACATTCAGTTGCTGCCTGAGTTTTATCTACTTCTGGTTTGATTTCCATTCCTGCTTGATACCGATATGCTTCTGCTAGACTAAGCAAGGAAGTCATCTTAGATTTATTCTCCTCATGTTTCAAAACTTTCCCTATGTTTGGGTCTGGTGAGGTCAGCAAATATGTATGCAGTCCCATGACTGCAGATCTGCACATGTAATCAATTTCAAGGAGGCCCATACCTCCTTCAGAACGGAGAATATATATAATCTTGGTATGCACTGATTTTTATAAATCATTTTGATGAGCATAAAGCATCCTTCTTGTTTTCCTGTCTAATCTATCCAACACCTTTGGGGCCAGTCAATCACTCCAAAACTGTAAGTTAGGACAGGAAGAGCAAATTGGTTTATAGCTTGAAATTTGTTCGTAGATGTCAACGCTGTTTTCAGGATTAATTTACGTTTCTAAAATATTCCTTACTGAGTTTTATTTGCTCATGTTTTATTGTTGATCCTTCAATTTCCAAATATTTATACACTCCCACTTGCTCAGTTTCTTTTATATCACATTCTTGTCTCAAATTGATGTTTTCTTGTTGCTGCAGTTTTTCTGCTTTAAAGGTTGCTTTTGCACATTTATCAAGACAAACAGTTATTCTTATATCATCTGAAAAAGTTTTGACTACTTGCAGTTGTGCTTTCAGTCTCTCATCTGATAAGCTATACAGTTTTAAATCATCGACAAAGAAAAGATGAGAAGTCTTTACACTTTGTTGCTTTCTGAGAGCCAAAATATAGCCATGACCTAATCTGTTAAGCAGACAGCTTAATGGGTTAAGGGCAAGGCAAAAGAGCAGCAGTGACACAGTCACCCTGGCATATCCCCCTTTGGAGTTTTATCTCTGGAATAATAATTTTTACTTTATCATGGCCTAACTGCAAAGTGGTTTGCCGCTGTTCATGGTCTATGTGATGTATTTTATCAGTGTAGGGTGTATCTTGTGCATTTTTAAGCACTCATTTATCCATGAATGTGGGATACTGTCAAATGCTTTTCTGTAGTGTATCCATGTCATACTTAGATTCTTCCCCTTTTTGCAGTTCTCCATTATGTCTTTATTTAACAGCAACTGATCCTTTGCTCCATATGACTTTCTTTTATTATGCTTTTGTTCTATTGCCATGATTGAGTTTTCTTCTAAATGACTATAAACTCTGTCAGCATCAATTCCAGTATATAGTTTATATGTCGTCAGAAGGCAAGTTATTGGGCTACAGTTTTTAGGGGTAGCTTGCAGGTTCAATCTTAAGTAGGAGCATTGTTTTTCCTGTTGTTAGCCAGGCTAGTGTCTGTTTGGGGTGTGCATGTAAATAGTTCTTACTCGTGGCTAAATCTTCATGCAAAGAAGTTAATACTTTTAGCCAGAAGTTAGGTACTGTATCTGGGCCTGCGGTTTTCCAATTAGAGGCTTTTCTTAACTTTTTTTCAGTCTCTCTGGCCATTACTTCATTCCATTTCATATCTACATTTGAACTTTTCGCTCTTTCTTTTACTTCTGTCCATTTAGCATATTTGTTATGTTCCACAGGATCTTCATAAATATTTCTCCAAAATGTATCTATTCCTTCTGTTTTTGGTGGTCTTTCAATTCCTTTTACCTTGTTTCCCAATTCTCTATAAAACTTTTTTGGGTCATCAATAAATTGCTTATTTTGTACTTTTTTTTTATATTTGTCTGTGTATCTTCTAAGTTTTTCTGCCTGTGGTGATATTTTTAGCCTATTTGCGATGCTGCATGATAAATCCTGATATGTTATAATACTGCTCATTGCTTTTATCACATCTATCTGAGTATTTTTGTTCCCTCTTCTATACACTTCTAACAGTGACACTTCTTGTCTTAATTGCTTTATAGTTTTCTCTATTCAATACTTTCGTGATGGCATTCGATTTCTCCCCGTCCTTTCCCTCACTACCGTGTGTTCTTTTTGTTGGGCTTTATCTGTTATTAATTTTGGCTGTACAGTAATGTATCCTATTTACTGCTGTTATATTGCATGGATCTCTATGGACATTTCTAATTACTGTGTTTATTTGTTTTACCAAACTTCTAACTTTTAGGTTTTATTGACCTTTTGCAGTCTATTTCTTTTGTTGAACATAGCATGTCTATCCATCTCTATTAAATCAAGTAACTCTTCTCTTAGATGGTTTTCTTCTAAACTGAGGACACATTCTTTGTTTGCCATTTCCTGCAGACATTCTATAGAAAGTTCCAGAGTGTCTTCCTGTGCCATGTTCTCTTCAGTTTCACCCTGTGCCATCTGTTGCTCTTTCATATGCTAAATCAATGGCCTATCACTTCACAACATTGACTGTGTCTTGCCACAGTTTCCTGTTCTTTCTCTTGCTGTGTAACTCCAACTGAACCTTTGTACTGGTTTCCTATGGGAGGCTCCAAAGTATCTTCATATGTCAACTGATTAGATGCTTCCTGCTCCACTGGTTTCTCCATAATTTGGTTGTCCATTGCTTTGTCCTGTTGTGTTGTTATCTGAGTTAAATTTTCTACATTAAATCCTTCACTTAGCAGGTACTCCATAACCAGAGTTTCTATTTCTTTAACCTCTCAATTAATAATCCTCTTTTCTACTTATCCTCTTTGTTTTCTTATTTTTTGTATTGTAAAATTGTCCATATCAGGATGTTTTTGCCTGTATTTCTCTTCAAATATCTTTGGTGCAGCTCTTTTTGCAGTGGTTAATTTTGCTTTCTCTTTTGCAAAACTATTGCACCATATTAAATGTCTTTTTCTTTCCCATGTCCATATTTTTTCTTCAGATGTCTCCTTCCCTCTTCCTCTTGTTTCTCCTTACTTTGGGGACTAGTTGTTCTATCATGCTGAGAATATGACCTGTGTTAGACTTTCTGCACTGAATCCTTCATTTCACAAGTAGTCCATAACTTCAGCTTCTATTCTTTTTTATTTCTGCTTATTAATCTTCTGTTCTACATTCCCTCTTTGCAATCTTATTTTCTTATTTTTGTGCACTATGGACTGCACAGTGAAAAGGTATATAATGTGACTGTCAGACAAGGGGACATAATGGAGAAGATGTCTTTATGATATAAGCATCCTGACATGAACAATGGAGAGGATATCTCTCAGGGATGTTATACACATCCAAGGTTTGTTGCATGGTGTGAAGCTGTGCAAACTGATTTGCTTGAATATGACTGTAATGTTACCAGAGGTCTCCAACAAGTGGGGCACAGTTACAGGCTCATGGACAACAGTAAAAGAAGCAGGCACAATCATGGACAATATCAGAATAAAAACACCACTAATCCCAGGCCTCTGGCACGTTTATGACATGTCAGTAATCTATGAGGGTAATTAGGCACACTGTCCTGACATTGCAACATCTGCTGGAGGTGTTAAGAGGGACACTCCTATACCTGTATGTGACATTGTGATCAAGACAGGCTACTTGACTGGTGTGCATGGCACATATATATTCACACTGTCACAAATGTTACCCATGCTATTAATGTTGTCAAACAGCTATGTATGTACTGTGTGCATGATCAGAACAGGTATCACACATGCATCTGGTGTAACAACTTGATGGGGTTTCCACACCATCAGACAGTAGTGTTTATGCCACAAATAGAATACTTAGGCATGGCCAATAAGATGTGCGACAGGTCACTGTGGCAAAGGTGGTACGCTTCAGTTACACATCACTGGAAGATGTGTAGGTAGGTACATGAAGAACAGTGCACTGAACTCTGTTATTTGGGTGATGACGACTGTAACCTATGGAGGTATTCTGGCCTTTGATGTGGATGTCCTGCACATACTCAGTAGTTGTGTCATATACAAGGGAGTAGTCACCACTGTGGCCACATGCTGGTAGATATTCCACATACCATCTACCCCAGGGCACAGGTCACACACCAATTGATCTGCTTATAGGGTGTGATGTCTACATTATCCATGGGTTGTGCAGTTTTTTTCCTGACGTAACAAATCTCCTACAATCATTTTATGTCATTGCAGGTGTTGTCATGGCTGTGGTAGCAATCTTCGGCATGTGTTGATACTGTCTATATTATACTAATTAAGCAGTTAGAGTCAATGATTGCCCATAATCTGTAGTCCCCCATTCAGCTGTTTGGACACAAGATGTGTATGTCATTCTTGACAACTGTGGTTTAAATAATGGACAGGAAAGGGCTTAGCAGACAACCCTGATGTATGGACCTGATCACTGGACCCGAGATATAGGTCATATCACACAGTTTAATATATTTAAATGCCACATATATGATCCAGTGGTCTACCCACATTGTGAAATAGGTGTGTATGGCCACATCTGACAGTGTTCAGTGAATACCTTAGTGTGTGTAGATCAGAGTGTAGCATGTGTGTGCTGCGTCTTTAAGAAGCATGAGAGACTGTGAGTGCATGTATTAATTGCAGACATGTGAAATCCCTAGTGCCATTTTGTAGAAGCAGCCAGTGAGTAACCATGTATGATCACAGTAGTTAGTTTGTATATAAATTACTTAAGTCTTAGTCAATAAGTCTTTACAGTGATGTGTTTGTATAGAATAAAGCTGCTTCCACAGAACCCACAAAGACTCATTTATTCGTGTACTAACAAGAAAGCAACATGGTGTGAGAACCAGGATGGAAAAGAGAAGAACATTTGGAGCCATGAGATATAAAGATGACAGTGAAGGTAAAACTGAGAGAAAACAGTGCAAACACAACCAGAATGACTCAAAAGTAATGAGAAGTAATATGAATAATTTACAAGATGCAAAGAGACAAGAAAAAACATTACAAGGGCACAAACCACATTATCAGGCAAATGGAAAGTACAAAAAGTTTGTTAACTAAAGAAATGTTTAAGATAAAAGTATTTGATGAAACATACGTTTAAAGTACAAAACGAGCATGTTTAACGTGAAACGAATATGTTTAAGGCAGAATTGAGCATGTTTAGAGTAAAATGAGGACAAAGAAAGTACGCTGGGCATAAAAAAAGAAAAGGGCTTAAACGAGCAAAAAAATATATAATCAGAAAAAGAAAAAGAGCACAGTGAGCAAAAACCTAAAGCAAGGCGACTGCTATGTTTGGACAAAGTGCTGTGTTTGGGCATAACTACGACTTCGTATTGTATCAAGGGCATAACTAAAGTTATTCAAAGTATCTCAGAGTGTGTAAAAGTGCTTACAGTGTGTATTTATCACTGTGCATGTATTTTAAAGAGTTCACTATGTGTAAAGTGCAACTACCTCGTGTAATACAGTTAACGTATGGTTATTTGAAAAAAAGCTCTTGTGATGAGTGTGTCTGTTCGCAAAGTGCCACCATTACAGAGTGCTTCTTGTACTGTAAAGAGCTGCCTAGCAAGGTACCACCATTCTGTGGACATTTTAGTGTATTGCATTAGTCATTTGCAAAGTGCAGATACCTCAAAAGATATTGAATTTGGGCAGAAAAAGTTCGATTATTCACATTGCGCAGTTGCTTGATGTGTTTCTTGCATTAAGGAAACGTGTTTCTTACAAGAGATTACAAGAGTATTACAGTGCTTGTGAATTGCTCAGTTGCATCGTAAAGTCCTCAAATGTTTCTTCAAGTGATGACTTTGATAAGTGACAGTGCATGACTGTAGCATTCCTGCTTTTATCGATAAAATTCCACGGGATTAATTTAGCATTTCTGCCTTTACCAATTTCGCAAGTATAGTGAGTGGTGATCAATGACTTTAGTATTTTTGCCTTTACCAATTCCAAAAATTGATTTTAGCATTTCTGCCTTTACCTATCGAAGATTTCATAAAACATTGCAAAGTCCAAGAAATTATTCTGCAAAGCTTCATAAAGCATTAAAAAGTCTGAAAAGTTATTAGCAGTTTCATAAAGCATTGATAAATCTAAAACGTTATTTCGCTAAGCACAACAAAGCATCAAGAAATCTCAAAAGTTATTTCACGAAGTACAGTAAAGCATCAAGAAACCTAAAAAGCTATTTTGTAAAGCACAGTAAAGCATTAAGAAATCTGAAAAGTTATTTTGCAAAGTGCAATAAAGAATTGAGAAGCCAAACAGGTGTATTTCACAAAGTTGAGTTAACTGAAAGCACTACAAGGTTGTTCATTCACACAATTCCAATAAGCTTAAAGAGAGAGAAAGTACAGGTACAGAGTGTAAAAGCATTGGACAAATTGTGTTTAGGCCAATTACTTATGCACGTGTGTGTGTGTGTGTGTGTGTGTGTGTGTGTGTGTGTGTGTGTGTGTGTGTGTGTGTGTGTGTGTGTATTTTTATACATTTGTTCTGGTATGTGTTAATATGGCAAACAGATTTTGAAAACCTCAACCACTTGTGTTTGATCAGAATATTGCAGAGAACTGGAGAATATTAGAACAAGAATACTATATTTTCATACAAGCAGTTTATGCAGATAGAGATGCATGCACAAAGCCATTCATTTTCTAAATCTAGCAGGATCTGAGGCCATAGAAAGAGAGCCTTCATTTGTATATCCCCCAGCAGTATATGAAGGTGAAGGTGCAGACCACCATATTGTTGTGCAAGCTGACTCCAGAGAAGACCCTGAGTCTTTGAAGCATAAATTCAGAGAAATGCACAGCCCCTAGATGAACATTACATTAGAGAGGCACTTGTTTTACACAAGAAATCAGAAACTGGGGGAAACATTTGCAGCTTACATAATTGACGTTAAGTATAAGGCTAAAAAGTGTTGGTTTAGTGATTTGAAAGCTGAGCTGATAAAGGATAGACTTGTGTGTGTGGTATTAATAGTGCTGCAATGAGAAAGATTTTACTTTGTGACAGTGATCTGAAATTAAGCAAAGCGAGATTTGTTAGATCCATGAGGTGACAGAAAGACATACGAACCTGCTTGCGAGTGACAAAAGCATGGTTTTAGTAAGCTCCAGAGCAAATGTAGACAGTGTGCAAGAAACAGGTCTAAACAGGTCTAAGGGTTTAAAACTCCAAAACTCAAAAGACAAACCACGTAAACAAAAAACGAGCTTTAAGAAGCAGTTCACTCGGAAGGTTGTTTAATAATATTATTGTTGTTTAATAATGTTAGCACACGCTTTCGGAGAGCTCTATGTCCCTCCTTCCTCAGACACAACGATAATAAAATAATTAATTAAGTAAATGCCTTTTATACACTCCAAATCAATTAGTTATGCTAAACAAATCTAATTACAAAAAACTTACACAATAAACCGAAAGCAGCTACAAATTCAAAATAAAACACTACTACTAAAACCAAGCTTACAACCTATAGTACCCTTCAAACAATCGATGATTTAAATTGTTATAAAAACAAAATACATAATTATGAATCAACTATAAAAAATAAACTACATAATTATGAATCAACTATAAAAAACATATATATATATATATATATATATATATATATATAAATAAACTAGATACCAGGACGACATGTTCTTAATTTAGAAAGCACCACCATCTCGTGTCCCATTGTTTATGGATAGTATTTCTAGTATGACAAACTTTTTGGAGTTTACTTACAATTTACAAGAATCTAGTATTAACTACTTAGATATTTTATTGATTAAGGATTTAGTTAATTCAAAATATAAGAGTGTTATCTACAGAAAACCCACTTACTCTAATTTGTTTCTTCACTTTACCAGCTGCCACCCTAGCCATCAAAAGAAAGCTGTTGTGAAAGGGCAGATGGTTAGGGCAGCCAGGATGATATCTGATTAAGATGATTCTTTAGAGGAGTGTGAGCACTTGAGCACCATGTTTCTCCACAGGGAGTACCTGTGTTGGTTTGTTTCAGAAATAAAATTTTAAGTTATTTGTAAAAGACAGTCTGGCTTTTACAAACCAATTTTTGTCTGGGTATTGTAATCTCCCTCTTGGTGAAGGGACTGTGTCTAATATGGTCCAAACTAATAATAATACTAGCGATTTTGTAGGCACTAGGTTTTTGTGTACATTCAGTTTAGACCATGGTGAGATTAGGAACGTGGTCCATAAGAATTGGGCCCTTATTGCCGAAGATCCTTATTTGTTTGGGCAGTTAGGTGACAGCCCAAAAATTACCTTTAAGAGAGGATACAACTTGAAGGCATTATTGGAGATTAAGCCCAAACTTGGGGGTCATCGTAACTTCGGGATGAGCAAATGTGGGGCATGCAGGCAGTGTAGGTATGTGTGTACAGACCCCAAAGTAAAACTTAGAGATCAAATGTACAATGTGATAGGTAAATTTAAATTGTGAAACCAGAAGTGTTGTTTATGTCGCTATTTGCCAACGATGTGCTGCTTTTTATATCGGTAAGACCGAAAGGAAAGTAAAGCAGCGCATCTATGAGCACGTGTATGCTATAAATAGGCATGATCTTAATAATGCTTTGGCAAGGCACATTAATGAATTTTCAGACCATCATTTTAAATTCACCATTCTTAAGAAGATTAATTCTGACATTAGGGGTGGCCCTTGGCAGAACCAGTTGGAAATCGACGAACTTTTTTGGCAAATTCGTACCGCTGCCTACATTTACCCTGGTTTGAATGATCATGTGTCCATTAGTTGTATTTTAAAAAACCTTGCTTTAAAAAGGTGACATGAGTTTTAAATAATATGATGTTTTAAATGAAGTTTTACATATATATTTTTTTGTATATTTCCTGTTTGTTTATTTACATATATATATATATATATATATATATATATATATATATATATATATATATATGTTTTTTATAGTTGATTCATAATTATGTATTTTGTTTTTATAACAATTTAAATTATCGATTGTTTGAAGGGTACTGTAGGTTGTAAGCTTGGTTTTAGTACTAGTGTTTTATTTTGAATTTGTAGCTGCTTTTGGTTTATTGTGTACGTTTTTTGTAATTAGATTTGTTTAGCATAACTAATTGATTTGGAGTGTATAAAAGGCATTTACTTAATTAATTATTTTATTATCATTGTGTCTGAGGAAGGAGGGACATAGAGCTCTCCAAAAGCGTGTGCTAACATTATTAAACAACAATAATATTATTAAACAACCTTCCGAGTGAACTGCTTCTTAAAGCTCGTTTTTTGTTTACGAGGTCTAAGGGTTTACAAAGAAGGTACAAAGCTTTCCAGAAAATTCCAGGGAATGTGCAAGTTCCACCACCAACAGTGTAACACAAACGTGAGTCAGCAAAATCCAGGTCTAGCTTTATTGTTAACTGTCACAATTGTGATGCAAATCATAAGTCTAAAAGAGAAGTGTTTATATATGGTCAGCAAAGCCACATGTGTAAGAAATGGAACCACTGTCAAAAGTTTTGCAAATCAAGTAAGCCTTACTCAGTTGTAAAGAAAGGTTATACAAAAAGCAAGTTGATTAAGTAGAGCCAAAACAGTCAGCCTTTTATGTGGATGGTGTATCAGTACTGGGAGAAAGACCTGATCCAGTAAACTCATTGACAAGGAGTGAAGTGTTTTGTACAGTTTGGATCAATGGGAAAGCCACAGAGCTCAAAGTAGACATTGGATCAAATGTTATATCAGCAGACACATTTGAAAAAGTGAGAACCAACGAACAACTCAGTGTAACCAGCAGTGGGAAACTTGTTGTCTATGGAGCTGAATGAATTCAGACCGAAGGTTCAGTAATACTTTCATGTTCTTTGGCTGAGAACTGTTACAACTTATTATTCTACCTAGTCTGACAACCAGTGCAATCTTTACTGGTTCTCAAAGATAGTTTGAGAATGAATCTGATTTCTTTTGCTAAAGAAGTTCATCATGTGAGTGCAGTTCCAAGTTCATGTTTTTCAGAAGCCATTTGCTCAGAGTATGAGTATATGCTAATGTTTGTGATGACAAATTGGGCAAACTTCCAGTTGTGCATTCTATGAAGTTAGATCCTGAGGTCACTCCAGCAGTCAGACCAGCAAGAAGAGTTCCAATAGCAATGCAAAATAAAGTCAAAGCTCAGTTGGATAAGATGGTGCAGCAATGTGTGATTTGTCTAGTCACAAAACCAACTGAATGGGTGCTGTCCATGGTAGCCGCTCATAAGAAAGGCTCAGACAAAATCAGAATATGCATTGATCCTAGAGATTTGAACAAAGCACTAAAAAGGCCATATCATCCAATGTGCACAGCTGTGGAAGTTGCAGCTCTAATACTGAATGCCACTGTATTTTCTGTTTTGGATGCAAAGAGTTCATTTTGGCAAGTGATGCTTGTTTGCCATCCCTCATTTCTAACTACTTTTAGTACTCCATTTGTCAGATACAGATTCCTAAGGATGCTATTTGGAATAAATTCTGCAAGTGAAGTCTTTCAGCATGCAATGGAACAAATTTTTTCATGGTATCCTTGTGCCATAACAGTAAACAATCTATTAGTTGGAGTCAATGGTGAAGAAGAGCATAATAGAAACCTCAAGAAAGTTCTAGACAGAGCATGTGAAGTAACCTTGAAGCTTAATCCTCTGAAGTGCAAATTCAAACTTCCAGACGTACCCTACATAGGACATTTGTTTACAAGTACATGCTTAAGACCTGACCCAACCAAACAAATAGCTATTTTAGAGATGTCAGCACCAGATAATGTGCAAAGTTTACAGCATTTTCTGGTCATGGTCAACTATTTAGGCAAGTTTATACCATATTTCAGTGAGTTGACAGCACCTTTGAGAGAGCTAACATGCAAAAATGTTGTATGATCATGGCTGCAACATCATCAGAAGGTGTTTGAGGACTTTAAGCAGAACTTGCCACCCCACCTACATTAAGGTACTATGATGTGAATAAACCAGTTGTTCTCTCCTGTAATGCTTCAAATTTTGGTCTTGGTGCAGTTATTCTTCAAGAGGGCAGAACAGTAGCCTATGCATCTAAGACACTTACTCAAGCTTCTCAAATTGATAAAGAGCATTTGGTGATAGTTTTTGCATGTTCCAAGTTCCACGATTATATTTATGGTCGAGCTATCCAAATTGAAACTGATCATCAGCCTCTAGTTACCATTCTAAAGAAGCCTATGCTTTCTACTCCAGTGAGATTACAAATAGTGATGCTCAAATTGCAAAAGTACAATTTCAAAATGGTCTCCACTAAATGTAAATTGCTCTATCTGGGTAATACCTTATCTAGATCACCTAGAAGTACAACAGAACAGCTTGATGCTAAAACTTTTGACGTTGATGTAATGTCAGTGCAGAATTTTTCCACCACTAGACTTGATGAGTTAAGAGATCACACCATGATTGATTCAATTTCACAAAAGCTTAATCACTACATCAATGTCGGATGGCCATCAAAGCACTCCAGTGTATCAGCTTAAGTGCAATTGTATTTTCCTTATAGAGATGAATTGTTGATGGAAGATGGCATTATTTTCAAAGGTCCTAAAATTGTTATTCCTGCTTCCTTACAGCAAGAATATATTCAAATTTTGCATCGTGGTCATCCAGGTTTATTATCCACTAAGAGAAGGCCAAGAGAACTAGTATTTTGGTCTTCATTAGCAAAAACACATTGATAGAGTTCTTTCTTCTTGTTCTGTATGTAATAGTACCAGAGCACATTTGCAAAGAGGCCGCTTCAGCTAAATCCAGTACCTGAACTACCTTGGTCTACTCTAGCAACTGATATCTTTGAATGGAACAATCAACACTATTTGGTTTTGGTAGACTCTCACTGAAACTGGTTTGAGATTGATCTGCTACCAAACTTAACCTCAACAGTTGTTATCACTAAGCTAAAATGTAATTTGTCAGTTCATGGTAGTCCACACAAACTTTATTCTGACAATGGTACTCAATTTACTAGCCAGTTGTTTCAGAAATTACCAAGAGAATGGGACTTTGTACATGTCACTAGTAGTCCTGAATATCCTCAATCCAATGGTCTAGCTGAATGAGGAGTTAAGGGTGCAAAGCAATTACTTGAAAAGTCAAAGCGTGACAATACCAAAGTATTCTTGAATTTATAAAATGTTAATTTGGGAGAGCGGTAAGGCAGTACATTTAATGTAAAGGCAGTATTTGCTTAAGATCAACACAAAAGACTGCTGTTTACCAAATAGTGAGCCGACACTCACAATATATAAGCAAAATCTCAAGTCCACAATGTGGTCAATAAATCCACTCGATAAATATAAATCCAGTATATATTCCAAATTTCGGCAGTATTCACTTCACCAATTCACCAGCTTTTCAAAAAGAAATGGATCGACCACGTAAATATAAAAGATATAAACTGAATTTTATTCAGACACAAGAAAAACAGCAAGTGCTTTCACCCGTAGGCTTCATCAGGCCATAGGTAATTAAACATTTAAATCATTTATATACCTTCTGGTACATCAATTAATCATGACATCACTTCCTAGTTTTGATTATAATACTAATAATTCAGTAGCGCTTGAACAATAAAACATTCCATCATTCGAATAAATATACTTAGCATGCCCACATTCAAAAATGCATTTTGCTATATACTTAATTTATACCATCTTTGTAAATATATACTCATAAGAAGCATTATACGATACATATAAAATATAAAATATATATATGTATATATAACTAACATATACAATATAAAATATGATTTAATTTACATGATTAAAACTAAGCATGAAAAATAAAAAATAATAGCTGACTAAAAAAATATTCAATGCACTACATATATCAACACAATAATAATAAATTGATAATAAATAAATATATATAACCATGCAAAATACTTTATATAGCCGCAGCATATATTATATATACCTGATGGTAGTGAAACACGCTTAAAAATAACATAAAATATATAATTGCACTTGTGGTATAATCTAAAAAATTTTTTAGTATAGTGTATATATGTCAAAATCAATATTTATTAATTTTTAGATTTCTAGCTCTTAATGCAGGTTTTATAGGAATTCTATCATTGATACCTGGATCCTTATGAGCCCTCAGTCTAATAATCCATTTTCTCTCATGTTTTCAGTTATATTACATATTGGTCCTCTCCTAACCGTGGGAATATTAGCGTATATCACCATGAATTTGAATTTATGTTCCATTGAATTATTAATTACATGTTTTACCAGAGCATTTTTATCAGATCTTATCCTAATATTATAATAATGCTCTCTAATTCTTTCCTTCAGCTGTCTATCAGTCTTGCCAACATAAAATGCTGGACAAGACTGATAGATTGCTAAATACACCACATGCATAGTCTCACAGGTTGCATTACAATTGAACTTAAAAGTTTGCTGTGTTACAGGATGTATAAAGCTTGCTGATTGATCTATCATATGACAATAATTACATTTCCCACATGGTCGCGTATTCATAGTAACATCACTCATCCGTGATATAAAATCAACTCTATTAGAGCTGCAGAGCATTCTATATAAATTTAATTTGTTTTTATTAACAAATTTTGGTATATATCCTACTATTTCTGAAATTTTTGGATAAACTAATAGGAGGTTCCAGTATTTCATATAGGCACTTTTAACCTCATCAACATCTTGTGTATAGTAAATAGCAGCTATAGGACAACTATTGTTGAAATTATTCCTTATTTGTGCTGTCTGCTTGGCACCTTTACTTTGATCAGCAAAATATGGATATGCACGTCCTTCTCTCAAAATCTCTATGTCAGCTAAACTTTCTTGTATTTCTTGAGTTATATGATCTTTTTAAGAACTGTTGTTTAAGTTGTATCATTTCTTCATTAAATCCGTCCTGTGTGGAATTCAACCTAGATGCCCGCATAGCCTGGCCTTTTACCACATTCTTAAACACATAACCTGGATGCATACTAGATCTATGCAGATAAGTACTCCTATGACATGTTTTTCTATGTACCCCAGTATTAATAAAACCATCAAGAATTTTTTCCACATAAACATCCAAATAAGATACAAAATTCTGTGATGCAGTCACAGTAAACTTTAAATAAGATGTTAATGAATTGATTTATTGTACAAAAAGATTCAAATGTTTTTCATTAGATTTCCAAATTAGAAAAAGGTCATCTACAAAGTGAACATAAAATCCTACATGCTCCTTGTAAGATTCTAACGTAAACAATAATCTGTTTTCCCAATCTGCCATCACTAGGTTGGCGTAGCTGTTGGCACATGAAGTGCCCATAGCTACGCCATCCCATTGAATGTAGATCTTATGGTGGAAAGTAAAAATATTACGGTCCAATACTATTCCCATAAGGGTACATAAAGTTTCTATTTGAAAAGGAGTATAATGTGGTGCCAGGCATCTGCGTATACACTCAATACCTTGTTGGTTTGGAATACTGGTAAATAATGAAGTTACATCTAGTGTAACTAACTAGTGTATGATTTATTTATGTCAGAGGCTAGGTTAAGATCCTTGGAATAAGTGACCCTCATGCAGTTTGATTTACAAATGTACAACATTTCCATCAGGGCTAGATTGGAGACTGCACTGTAGGCCAGACACAGATCGACCCCTAGTAGTCTGTAGGAGACAGAATACAGTGATAGGGTATTCAATCTTTCCATGTAGGACTTGTTTTTTTATAACCTGTATCTTACTGCTGAGAAACATCTGGGGTTGCTCCAGCTGTTGCAGATGTCTGGTGAGGTACATGCAAAAGGATGCATTGCACTCAATTACTGGTCTGATGTGGGCCAAGTACAATGAAATTATAATATCATTTGATCTGGATGCCATGCCCTTACTTATGAGTTGTGATACATAGAAAGACTTTCTCCCCACTATGGACACATAATGGTCAAAGTTTAGATTACTATCAACCTAAGTAACCAGATTATGTACCACTTGGTCTAATCTTAGGAGCTGCTATCTATATTGTAATTTACTGTAGTACTTGCTTTCCCCAAAGGGAATAATTATGCATTTTTTGCATTTAGTTTTAATCCATGGCTCTAGCATCAATCAATTGTCTGCGTTAATCCTTTCTGCAGTATATCAGTATCATTTGGGGATTTGATGATTGCCTCAATTTGCAGTCATCCACAAACTTGGTCAGCCTAAGGTCATCTATGTTTACCTTAACTTCTGAGAAACAAGTACCAAACAGGAGATGTATTAGTGGTATGCCACTGATGAATAGCATCTTGCAAGAGGTGAATTTACCCACATTGACATGTATGTGCCCTGTTGGTCAGCCAATTGCTACCCACATGGTAATGTAGGGGTTTATGCCCAGTTGAAAGAGTTTCTCTATAATACCTGTCAAATGTCTTGGCCAGGTCAAGGTAGGTGGTATGCATAGTCTTTTCCTCATCCATGGCCTTGGTGACCTTCTCAAAAAAGCCAACCAGATTTAACAGACATGATCTACCCTTAACAAATCCAAACTGGGTTGGGTCCAGAGTCTGGAGATTATTTATCTCCTTGTTGATAATGTCTTGCCCTTTTTTAATTTCTCCAAATGTTTTGGGTTTCTAGTACCATGACAGGAATGGACCCCATTCCTAAGTCAAAGTACGATTAAAGTTCATGAAATTAGTATTGTTTCACTCTTTGATGTCAACCAAAAGTGTTCTTCGCAGCACCCGCAATCTGCCCAGTAATGACTCCTTCTGCAGTTCGTATGGAATTACATGTATTGGTAACATATCTAAATAAGATTTTAGACAATTTTTTTTTTTTATAAGACCCATTGCTCCTACTACTATTAAAACTATTTGAGTATCTTTCTTCCCTATTGCTCTTGTTTTTGCTTGTAGATCCTGATATTTTATAACTTTATGTCTCGCTGTGCGCAAGACAATGCAGTCACTGGGTGTGGTGATTTCAATGAAGAAATGCTACTCTTGTCTTTTTTTCTTGGACTACTATATCTGGTTTTCTAGCATCTATCTTTTGAATTGTTGGTAATGGATGATCCCATGTGATATAGGCTTCATCATTTTCTATGATGCTTTGTGGCTCATGTCTCCAGTGCTTTTCAGTCACTTCAAAACCATAATGTTTACACAATCCCCAGGGCAACAGTCGCACCACATTATTGTGCCTTTCAGTATGCAGTCCTTCTGTCATTAGTATGTCACAACCAGCAACGGGATGTGCAACTGTTTCCAGTTCATAAGGTCTCTGCCTCTTTCTAAGTTCTCCAAATCTTTTAGGTTTCTAATACCATAATGGGAATGGACCCCATTTCTAAGTCAAAGTATGATTAAAGTTCATGAAATTAGTACAGCACCTGCAATGTGCCCCGTAATGACTCCTTCTGCAATTCATATGGGGTTACATGGATTGGTTACATATCTAAATATGATTGTTCATAGGTTCATAGGTTCATAGGTTCATACTAGGCTATCTGCCCTAGGGCATTTATAAGCCTAGCCAGAGTGTGTTTGGCTTTCGCCACCCATTTTAAATTAATTTTGCTATGCCCTTTTTCGAGGTTAGTATACTGTGCCTCTGTCTAACAGTGACACAGAAGTGATACCCGGGGTAAAGCTACATCTCCCATCCACTCATCAAGATTCCTCTTTAAGAGAGTCAATGAGGGACTCTGCCTAACCTAGACTAGGATTTTATTCCAGAGTGAAGGGAGCCCCTGGGTTATGAATCTGTCCCTCCAGCATGTCCTATTTATTTCAGTGCTGAGGTTCAAGTCTCGAGCCAGAGCTCGATGGGATTTGGATTTTCTGAGGTGCAGCATGTCCATTAATTCCGGGTTGGACATGGCTTTATACGTCAGGCACAGATCGCCTCTGAGCAGGTGGTATGCCACTGAGTAGAGCTGGAGTTTCTTTAACCGGGCAGCATATAGCATCTGTTTGAGCCCTTTGATCCTCTTGGTGAGGTACTTTTGGGGTCTTTCCAGTTGCTGCAGCTGTCTGGTAAGGTACATCCCAAAAGGGGCATTGTACTCAATTATGGGCCTGATGAGGGATGAGTAAAGAGGCACGATGACCTCCCCTGATCTAGATGTGAATCCCTTCATGATTAGGTGGGCTATATAAAATGTTTTTCTAACCACTTTGGCCACGTGGTTGTCAAATGAGAGATTGCTATTAACTTGGGTCCCCAGGTCCCTAATTACTTATTCTGTACTTAATGGATTACCACCTATGTGGTAATTTGTGGGCACTTTGTTTTTGCCAAAGGGGATGACTATACACTTTTTGGCATTTAGCTTGAGGCCATGGCTCTGGCACCAGTTGTCTGTTTCTATGAGGCCCTTTTGGAGGATGCTTGTGTCAGCTGGAGAGTTGATTATGGCGCCCAGTTTGCAGTCATCTGCGAACTTGGTCAGCCACAGTCCTTCCGTGTTGGCCTGTACCTCCGAGAAATATATACCGAACAAGAGAGGTCCCAGGACTGAGCCTTGTGAGACACCACTTGCAACTGGTTTGGAGTCTGACATGGCTCCAGCAATTCTAACCATGTGGGTTCTGTCCTTGAGCCAGTTTGCAACACATCTAGTGATATATGGGTTTATATTTAAGCTGGTGAGCTTATCTATAATCCCCGAGTGGGGTATTGTATCGAAGGCTTTTGCGAGGTCCAGGTAGGCTGTGTGGACCACCTTCCCCTCATCAATGGCCTTGGTGACTGTTTCAAAGAAATCAACCAGGTTTAAGAGGCAGGATCTGCCCTTAACAAAGCCGAACTGGGTAGAATCCAGTGTCTGTAGGTCCCCAATATCTTTATTTATGAGGTCTATGATGATCCTTTCCATAGCTTTGCAGACCAAGCTAGTCAGGCTTATGGGGTGATAGTTTCCTGGATCCATTGAGGCACCACCTTTGTGGAGAGGGACCACTGTTGCTGTACACCACTCTTTGGGTACATATTCTGTCGTAAGGCTGAGATTGAACAGTAGTTTTATGTTTGGGTTTAGCTCTTCTTGGAGTTCATGTAGGACGCAGCCCGGGACACCAGCTGGTCCCATTGATGCTGTGTTTTTTGCTTTGGAGAGGGCAGCTCTTACCTGAGCATCTGAGATGTCAGGGGGGGCAGCACTCTGCTGGGATAGATATTTGCCCTATGGTTGGAGAAGTTTGCTGAACCTGTCAGCTAGGATGTTGGCAATGTCTGTGGGTTCGGTGTATTTTTTGTCATTTTGGACTAATTCTGAGCATATCTGGGAATTCCCACCCAGGTTCCTAACATAACTAAAGAAAGCTTTGTGATTATCCTTAGTGTCCTGTGCAATTTTTCTCTCGAAGCTGGCCTTAGACGATTTTATGAGTGCCCGTAGTTTTTTGCTAATACTGATCAGAGATGCCTTCCCTTTTTGGGATTTTGCTCTATCATGTAGTAGCTTCCTCCTTCTATTGTATAGTTTGTTTATGGCTGGGGTCCACCAGACAGGACGTCTGCCTTTGGAGGATTGGGTCTTGGTTTTATTTGGGATTGCATGATCCGTGCATTTCTGAAGCTGTTCATAGAATGCGTTTATAAAGGATTCTGCAGTCTGGGCCGTATTTTCCACAGGCCCGGGGGCTTTGAAGGATTCCACCTCAGTTTTGAGGAGTGTGAAATTTGCTTTAGAGAAGATTTTCACTGTGGTTTTCAGGGCAGGGGGTGGAGTCGGGATGTGAATATCCAGTGAGATTAGTTTATGGTCTGATCTTACCAGTGAGGGATACACTTCTGGTCTGAACCATAGAGTCCCCATGTTGGTGATGATCAGGTCCAATATGTTTTCCCCTCTTGTGGGAGTGGTAACAAGTTGTTCCATAGCATTTGAGTTAATAAATTCTAGGAACCTTTGGGCTAGGGTGTTGGAGCTAGAGTAATGCTCCCAGTCTATGTTTGGGTAGTTGAAGTCGCTCAATATAATGGTGTTTGGAGAGACCTTCATATTTTCCAGTGTTCTCAGGAAGGCCGAGTGGGGTTCCTGGGTTTGGGAGGGTGGTCTGCAGCAGGCTATAAACTGGAAGGCAGTTTTACCCACTGTTAGTTGAACATGGATAGTCTCTGATGCTTCGTGCTGTGCCACCAACCTGGAGGTGTGGGTATCTTTGATGAATATTGATACTCCCCCTCCTTTTGTGGTTTGGTCCAAGTTTTGGGGCCGAAAAGCTTGGTATGAGGTATAACCTGGTAGTGCTGGGGTGCTCTCGGGAGCCTTGAACCAGGTTTCTGTTACTGCACAGATATCGATGTTCTCCATGCTAAGGAGAGTTTTGAGTGTGTGCATCTTGAGGTTTAGAATTCTGGCGTTGAATAGCATTACTCTTAGTTTCTTATCCCTTGTGATACCTATGGAGGTGGGTTTGTCTTTTGAGCCTTGCCTAAAAAAGGCACTATGGGGGTAGCAAGAGCCTTTGCCAATATCCGAAATCCCACTGAATTTAAATTCAGTTTTATAAGACCCATTGCTCCTACTGCTATTGGAACTGTCTGGGTATCTTTCTTCCACATAGCTCTTGTTTCTGCCTGCATATCCTGGTATTTTATGACTTTGTGTCTCTCTGTACACAAGACACTATAGTCACTGGGTGTGGCAATTCCAATGATCAGTTCTACTTTTGTCTTCTTTTCTTGGACCACTATATCTGATTTTCTAGCATTTATCTTTTGAACTGTTGGTAATGGGGGATCCCATGTTATATAAACTTTATTATTTTCTATGATGCTTTGTTGCTCATATTTCCAGTGTTTTTCAGCCACTTTGATACCATAATGTTTGCACAATCCCCAGTGTAACAATCTCACCACATTATTATGCCTTTCAGTATACAGTTCTTCTGCCATTAGTGTGTTACAACCAGAAACAAGGTGTGTGACTGCTTCCAATTCGGTTTTACAAAACCTACATTTGTCTGTTTCTTCCACATGTTCAATGCACTTTGTAAACTAGCATGTATGTAGCCCACTATCTTGGGCTGCCAATATTAGCCTTTCATTTCTTGGTTTTAATTTGCCTCTCCTTAACCATTCCTGCATTCATTGTTGATTAGCATGGGGCTCTTCCAAACGTTTTCTATACTTGCAACTAAATTTATGTTTTCTCCACATTTCTTGCCTTATCATCTGATCCTTCACCTTATATTCTTTCTTTTGTTTTTTGGCACATTCAGTTGCTGCCTGGTTTTTATCTACTTCTGGTTTGATTTCCATTCCTGCTTGATGTCGATATGCTTCAGCTAAATTAAGTAGAAAAGTCATCTTAGATTTATTCTCCTCATGTTTCAAAACTTTCACCACATTTGGATCTTGTGAGGTTAGTAGATATGTGTGGAGTTCCACAATTGCAGATCTATACATGTAATCAATTTCAAGGAGGCCCATCCCTCCTTTGGAACGGAGAATATATAAATTATTTGGCGAGCATGAAGCATCCTCAACACTTTTTGGGGCCAGTCAATCACTTCAAAACTGTATGTTAGGACGGGAAGAGCAAATTGATTTATAGCTTGGATCTTGTTCCTAGATGTCAATGCTGTTCTCAGGCTTAATTTAAATCTTTTAAAGTAGTCCTTACTGAGTTTTATTTGCATTAGTTCATGTTTTATTGCTGATCCTTCATCAGTTCCCAAGTATTTATACACTCCCTCTCGCTCAAGTTCTTTTATATCATATTCTTGTCCCAAACTGATGTTTTCCTGGTGCTGCAGTTTTCCTGCTTTAAAGGTTGCTTTTGCACATTTATCAAGACAAAATGACATTCTAATATCATCTGAAAATGTTCTGACAACCTGCAGCTGTGCTTTCAGTTCCTCATCTGATGAGCTATACAGTTTTAAATCATCAACAAACAGAAGATGAGACGTCATTAGACTTTGTTGTTTTCTAGGAGCCAAATTATAGCCATGGGCTAAACTGTTAAGTAAACAGCTTAATGTATTAATTGCAAGGCAGAATAGCAACGGTGACAAAGAGTCACCCTGGAATATCCCCTTTGCATTTTTATCCCTGGGATAATAGTCTGTCCTTTATTATGGCTTAATTGCAAAGTGGTCTGCCATTGTTTCACGGTTAAAAGGTGCAAATATGAGCAAGTAACTGCACCATAAGCCCAACACATGAAACAAAATGCTCACAAAGAGTATGTTACTCCAGTATCTTTATTGTTAAGCTTTCTTCCCCAGTATACACCTCGGGGACTTCCTCAGAACAAGAAACAGAAGAAATTACATTGCTCCAAGTCAACACCGTTTATATCCAATGAAACAACCAATTAATCAATTATTCTCCCAAAAAATTTAAAGACATAGACACTAAAACACTAAAAACCTTTGTACTTTAAATACACACACAAAAAACTTTAAAAAATGTTGAATTTTACATTATTAACAATAATATATTATACAAAATACAATAACAATTCAGATGTTTAAAGCTCTTTTTCTTAGAACAGGAACCAGGGAAATATGGTCGTTTAAACCTGGTTCAGCAGTGGCATTTAATCTAATAATCCAATAAAACTGTCTAAGATCAACCTGAAGCTCCCACCAAACACCTCTAAAATTCCTTGGGACAACTTCTAAAATGCCAAACTTAAATCTTGTATCTCCCTCACATACTATTGTGTGCCTATACAATGCATTATTTACATTCCCCTTCTTAATGGCATAAAGGTGTGCATATATTCTGGTCTTAAAATTCATTTCCGTTTTGCTAATATGGTAATATGAACATGTTTGGCCACCTTTGAAGTTTTATTAGTAGATTTTTGGTGCCTTATCAAATGGATTTGTTGTTGTTATTGTTTCACGGTTACTGTAATGTACTCAATCAGTGTAGGGTGTATCTTATACACGAATGTGAGATACTATCAAATGCTTTTTTGTAGTCAATCCATGCCATACTTAGATCCTTTTTACAGTTCTCCACTATAACTTTATTTAACAACAAATAATCCTTTGTTCCATATGACTTTCTTTTATTGCCCTTTTGTTCTACTGCCATAATTGAGTTTTCTTCTAAATGACTATAAACTCTTGTCAGCATCAATTCCTGTGTATAGTTTATACTTCATCAGAAGGCAAGTTATTGGTCTATAATTTTTAGGGTAGCTTGCAGGTTCACTAAGTTCACAGGTAAGAACATTTTTTTGTCTGTTGTTAGCCAGTTTGGTGTCTGTTCGGGGTGTGCATATAAATAGTTCTTACTCGTGGCTAAATCCTCTTGCAAAGATGTTAATACTTTTAACCAAATGTAAAAAAACAAAAAAGCAGCAACTGAGAACCCAAAAAGTCAATAAATATCCAAGATGAAAGCACCTCCAGAAGTTGTTTTTTCACTCAATTTAATATTGCACGAAGTAAAACAGCCACATACAAGACGTTTTCAACCACATTAATGCTCTTAACAATAAATTGCGTTTTTGGCCCTCACAAGTCAGGACTTCATCAGACAATCATTAAAATATTTAATTGATGTTTAAATACAATTCTTTATTCAAATTCAGCCAATTAATTTAAAGTGCATTAGTGGATTTCAAATCAGATGTTGACCCTTCATGAATATTTAATTAAGCTTCATTTTAAATCCCTTACAACAACATTCTTCGCTCTACATTTGTTATTTTACTCACTTTATACTGTATTTCTAATAAATAAATTTTATTCATGTTTAAAAACCACTTTAAAAAGTTTATTTTTAAAAAATATATATATGTGTATGATGTTTAAAATTCATTCATAATAATAAAAATAAATTCAGTGTGGTTGGAATTTCCTAGTAAAAATAAAATAAAAACTCCCTTTTAAATACTGCCATCTACTGGCCATTTAAATTATACCAAGTATTTCATATCTCTGCAGCTCTTAATTTTAATACTGGGGTTAAGGAGATATAGTCATTTAGTCCTGGTATTCTTGTGGCATCTAGTTTGATTTGCCACCATAATTCCTTATAACCCAACCATTCTTCCCACAAACCACCTCTTACTTCTTTTTTGACCTGTTCTATTACAAAAAATTCAAATTGTCCCCCTTCACATACCTTAATATGCCTATATAATGCATTTGTTTCTCTGTTTTTCAAAATATCATAGATGTGTTCATAAATTCTTTTCCTCAGGGCTCGTTCCGTCTTTCCTACATAAAATGAACCACATTGCTTACACACAGCTAGATAGACCACTCCCTTTGTCTCACAATTGTGATAGCCATTGCTCCTAATAATTTCACCCCTACTAGATATGTTAATTTCACTGACATTCATCATGTATCCACATTGGTTACATCTATTGCATTTATAACTTCCTTTCCTTTTTTGTCCATCAATAGTCACATTAGTCTGTTCTTTATTATCAAAACTAAATTTTGATTGTGACTCTAATATTCATTTCATATTCCACAAATTTTTATATACTATTTTTGGAACTAGTTTATTCATGTTTGTTATATCAGAAATAGCAGAAAATTTGCCCCATTCCTTTCGAAATATTTCACTAATTCTCATATTAGAAGTATTATATTCCATGATTAGAGCTTGCTCATAATTATCTTTGGTTTCAATATTATTAGATGAACAATTCACAAAATTACTATTTATTCCATCTCCTTTAATAGGTTTAAATCTAGTAGTTCTACCCATTTCTACCTCCATTCTGATCTTCCTAACAAAATCCCTAGGATAACCTTTCTCTTCAAACATTCTTTCCAGAAAATCACATTCTTGCCTAAAATCTTCACTGGAACTAGTCATCCTACTACCCCTCACAAATTGCCCCTTGACAATGTTCTTTTTGCAATGTGAGGGGTGTGCACTAGTAAAGTGGAGAAATGAGTTACAGAATGTGTCTTTCCTGTAGATTTTTGTTTCAAATTCTTTTCCAATTTTATATATTTCCACATCCAAATACTGTAATCTCTCTATTGAGGTATTATAAGTAAATTTCAGGAAGTTTGTAGTACTGTTTAAATATTCAAAAAATTCTTTGAATTTCTCCATACTGTCCGTCCAAAAGATAACTATGTCGTCTAAAAAACGACGATATAAAGTCCAACATCCTTTATATTTGGAGTCTAATATGAAATCCTCCTCCCATTTGGCTAGTACTATATTAGCATATGTGGGGGCACATGCTGCCCCCATCGATATGCCTTTAGCTTGTTGGTAGTACTCTCCATTAAACATTAAAAAATTATATTTCAAAACCATTTCAACCAAACCTAGTACCATAGTTTTTTCTGAATGTGTCAATTTCCTGTCTCTGTAAACCATATCTTCAAACATGTTCAAACCTTCATTATGTGGAATACATGAAAAGAGGTCAATTACATCTATGGTGATGAAAATCAAATTGTCCTGAACTAATTCTGGTGTTATACATTTTAATAGGTCCCACGAATCTTTTAATATGTTTAAATTTTCACTACATATATGTTTTACCTTTTTATCCACTAATTTAGCTAATGGTAATGTCTTGGACCCATCCGCTGAGACAATAGGTCTCAGGGGAGGGTCTTCCATATTTTTGTGGATCTTAGGTATCCCAAAAATGATGGGCATTTTGGGTTTGGTCACCTTTAAAAAATCAAATGTTTTCCTATCTATTATTGCTTCAACCAACATATCATAAAGCAGGCTATCTATTTTGTAATAAGCTACATTCATTTCATTTAATGAGACTACTGTATATCTAGCTGTGTCATTAAGCATGTCGTTCATCTTTCCTTCATATATAATATTATCCATTATCACAACCCCTCCCCCTTTATCAGGTTTCATTATTTTTACTTTATTCCTTCTAAGTTCTTTTAAAACTTCATTTTCTTGTTTGGAAAGATTAAATTCAATTATATTTTCATCATAAATTAGTCTAATTTCCTTTTCCAGAATTTTTTCAAAGTTCCTGATTTGAGGGTGCAAAGGGGGGTTGTATATACTCCTACGTATAAGGGACGAGTCCTGAGGAAGTGAATCCATTTTACTATCTTCAGAAAGCAAAATCTCTAAATTAATTTTCCTAAGAAACATTTTCAGGTCTATGATAGTGTTAACTATTTCTCCTTTCCCAGAGGGAATAAACTTGAAACCCTTACTTAATAAGTCAAAATGTTGTTTATTGAGCACAATATTACTAAAATTGTAGATGGAAAAATTGTTATAAGTATATTTGATTCCACTATTAGATATAATATCTGGTATTAAATCCGTAGCAGGGGTTGGGTGAATGAACTTTAATACCTCCCTCTCCCCCTTCTCCCCCCCATTTCTGAAAATTTTGAAACCTATTCTGTTTTCTATTTTCATTAAATGTTTCCCTATCTAAAGGTGGAAATTCATTTTCATAATCTGTATCCATCCACTTTTGATTATTACCTGCTTTATTCCTTGATATTCCATCTTCGTAATAATTGTGACTCTTGTAATTATTGTTTTTGTAGGAGGTGGTTTTGGGTAGCTTATATTGTTTTGATATTCTCCTATATCCCTCTTGAGCTTATTAATTTTCCTTTCAACTATATCATGACATTTCTCATCTATGTCTGCCTTTATTTTATTGTACTTCTCCCTTTCTTCTCTAATTTCAAAAATTAAATCTTCCTTAATAGCCCCATCTAGTATTTCTATTTCTAACTTTAAATCTTCCTGCATCCTATTATTTTCTTTTATTATTAACCTTAAAATTTCCAAGCCACACTGATTAAACACTTCTTTTAATTCATTATGAAATTCTGACCCAACTTCAACATTATTCGGGTACTTACATACCCTTAGTCCCTTCGGGACTATTTTCCTGTTAATACATTCAGCCAAGTATTCATTCTCAATATTAAGCATTTTAAATTTTAACATAAGCCTAGATAGTTTGTCTATCTTGGCAGAATACGTTAGTCCATCACCACAGTCTATTCTGTTGACATTACCAAATCTGATATTAAATGGTTTATTGAGCCAGTCATTCATATCTTTTTTCTTCCGTAAATCTTGGAAGGAATTATTTACAGTACCTTCTTTTGCCTTACTGATGAAAGGCCTGCCAAATTCATTCGTGGCTGTTGTTGCTGCCAAATTCCCTTTGGGATGCTTGTTCGTACATTCACTATGTGCCAAAATCCCCGGTGTGACAGCCGGATCAAAGGATTCACCATTCGGTTCTTCCATCTCCGTTTCTCGTGTAGAACTAACACTTCGGTTGCGTTTCCTTTTCGGTTTAGCTCCTTGTAACCCTTCGGTTCCCTCAGTAACCAGAAAACGCTCCTCACGTTGTTTGTCACGTAATGAATGGCACAAGGGGGTGAGAAGATCGATTAACTGCGTAAGCTGCCCAATCAGCCTACGTGATTCCCCGTGTCTTCCTTAGGAGTTCCGCCTTCCATCACTTGGATATACGATGTGAAACAAACGTAAAAAATCAAAAAAGCAGAACCGAGAACCCAAAAAGTCAATAAATATCCAAGATGAACGAAAGCACCTCCAGAAGTTGTTTTTTCACTCAATTTAATATTGCACGAAGTAAAACAGCCACGTAGAAGACGTTTTCAACCACATTAACGCTCTTAACAATAAATTGCGTTTTCGTCCCTCACAAGTCAGGACTTCATCAGACAATCATTAAAATATTTAATTGATGTTTAAATACAATTCTTATTTCAAATTCAACCAATTACTTTAAAGTGCATTAGTGGATTTCAAATCAAATGTTGACCCTTCATGAATATTTAATTAAGCTTCATTTTAAATCCCTTACAACAACATTCTTCGCTCTACATTTGTTATTTTACTCGCTTTATACTGTATTTCTAATAAATAAATTTTATTCATGTTTTAAAACCACTTTAAAAAGTTTATTTTTTAAAAAATATATGTATGTGTAGAATGTTTAAAATTGATTCATAATAATAAAAATAAATTCAGTGTTGGAATTTCCTAGTAAAAATAAAATAAAAACTCCCTTTTAAATACTGCCATCTACTGGCCATTTAAATTATACCAAGTATTTCATATCTCTGCAGCTCTTAATTTTAATACTGGGGTTAAGGAGATATAGTCATTTAGTCCTGGTATTCTTGTGGCATCTAGTTTGATTTGCCACCATAATTCCTTATAACCCAACCATTCTTCCCACAAACCACCTCTTACTTCTTTTTTGACCTGTTCTATTACAAAAAATTCAAATCGTCCCCCTTCACATACCTTGATATGCCTGTATAATGCATTTGTTTCTCTGTTTTTCAAAATATCATAGATGTGTTCATAAATTCTTTTCCTCAGGGCTCGTTCCGTCTTTCCTACATAAAATGAACCACATTGCTTACACACAGCTAGATAGACCACTCCCTTTGTCTCACAATTGTGATAGCCATTGCTCCTAATAATTTCATCCCTACTAGGTATGTTGATTTCACTGAAATTCATCATGTATCCACATTGGGTTACATCTATTACATTTATAACTTCCTTTCCTTTTTTGTCCATCAATAGTCTCATTAGTCTGTTCTTTATTATCAAAACTAAATTTTGATTGTGACTCTAATATTCGTTTCATATTCCACAAATTTTTATATACTATTTTTGGAACTAGTTTATTCATGTTTGTTATATCAGAAATAGCAGAAAATTTGCCCCATTCCTTTCGAAATATTTCACTAATTCTCATATTAGAAGTATTATATTCCATGATTAGAGCTTGCTCATAATTATCTTTGGTTTCAATATTATTAGATGAACAATTCACAAAATTACTATTTATTCCATCTCCTTTAATAGGTTTAAATCTAGTAGTTCTACCCATTTCTACCTCCATTCTGATCTTCCTAACAAAATCCCTAGGATAACCTTTCTCTTCGAACATTCTTTTAACCAAATGTTAGGTACTGCATCTGGGCCTGGGGTTTTCCAGTTAGAGGCTTTTCTCAACTTTGTTTCCATCTCTCTGACTATTACTTCATCCTATTTCGTATCCTGTACCTGTAGACATCTTATTCTTTCTTTTACTTTTTTTGTCCATTTAGCATCTTTGTTATGTTCCACAGGATCTTCAAAGATGTTGTTGTCTGTCTTTCAGCTTTTCCCAGTAAGGGGTTGCCACAGCGGAACTCCGGTCCGCTAATGATTGCAGTAGATTTTTACGGAACACCCAGGTGCCAGCTCAACGCCCAACCTTCAATGAAGGCACTCCCATTTACGCAAGCATGTCTTTCGTATGCTACCCAACCATGGGGAGGACATGCAGACTCCACACAGAAGGCACTCCCAAGCCAAGCTGAGAATCGAACGGGAGAACCTCTTGCTGTGAGGTAACAATGCTACCGCCGTACCACCACGGCAACCCAAGGATCTTCATAGATACTTCTCCAAAATGTATTTACTTCCTCTTTTTTGGTGGTCTTCCAGTTCCTTCTACCTTATTTCCCAGTAATCTATAAAACTTTCTTGGGTCATCAATAAATTGTTTATTTTGTAGTTTTCCCTTATATTTATCTGTGTATCTTCTAAGTTGTTTTGCCTGTGCTGAAATTTGTAGTTTATTTGTAATAGTACATGATAGATCCTGGTCTGTTCTAATACTGTGCATTGCTTTTATCACATTTATCTTTCTTAGTATTTTTGTTGCTCTATTCCCTCTTTTATATTCTTCTAACAGTGACACTTCTTGTCTTAATTGCTTTATAGTTTTATCTGTTCGATACTTCCATGATGGTATCCGATTTTCCCCCCTCCTTTCCCTCACTACCCTGCGTTCTTATGGTAGAATTTTATCAGTTATTCATTTAGCTGCACAGTATTATACCATGTGAACATCGGAAAAGACGAGAAACGTGCACGCTGATTGGCTAATCCAACCAGCGTGCACATACTAAATCGTACGACAAACAAGGAAACAAGTCCGGTCAGTAAATATCGTGCTGCGGCGACAGCAAGCAAACATTAACGTACAGTAAACGTAAAAACAAAAAACACACAACAATTCAAGTAAAACACACAAAATTAACCATTACCCATATAATATTTCTCATTCCCTCACCTCGAACACAAACAAAATCAAAACTCATACAGTCGCAAATACACCACACACACACACTACATAACCACCAGATATAACCCAACAAAACCAAGCATTCTCATAAAACCATTCACTCACCTATATTCCCTACAATACCTATACACACACAACTCCAAAAATATACATATTAAAACACACCAGACATCCCTTGCAAAGTAAAAAACACACACCTTACCAAACGTCCACATCAGCATACATCTTCTAAAACCGTATACAACACCACCATCTAGTGACCAATTACTAAAAGTACATATTTTAAAAAATTTATACAAATTAACACTACACCACATTTCAACATACCCATAACTAGTAAAACATAACTACACGTTATAAACTTCTACACTGCTTAAACTATTTTATAACAAGCATCACCTACCCTTTGATTACATCCTTCAAAAACAATAATAAAATAAAACAAACTGAAAGTGTGGACTATTTTATCTCACAAAAAGTGGAAGAATACAAAAAAGCTAACAAAACCTAAATAACAACAATACAAATATAATACAAAGCAAACTAACACCATGGTATAATAGCAATAACCACTTCTGGTGTAATGTTGATTTACCACGTTGTCTTTGTTTGGTCCCTCGGCTTCGCCTCAGGACCAAACCACACCAACCGGGTAATCCAGCATTACCCACACCCAGGCGGGTTATTGCTATATTATACAATGATCCCAAAACGCACGCTGATTGGCCAGTGTGCCCGTTAAATCGAGTTATACTAATGGAAAAGGTCCGTCACCGGACTTTTCCATTAGTATAACTCGATTTAAAACACTCATGCTATGTTAAATGGGTTTAACATAGTGAGACAGCTTCAAAATAAGCAACGGAGATCTCCGTTGCTTATTTTAAAGCTGTCTCGCTATGTTAAACCCATTTAACATAGTGAGACAGTGTTTTAAAAGCAGAAAGCAAGATCTCCGTTGCTTTTTAGTGTTCGCTATGTTAAATTAGTTTAACATAGCGAGACAGTTTAAAATAAGCAACGGAGATGTCCGCTGCTTATTTTAACTGTCTCGCCATGTTAAACTCATTTAACATAGCGAACACTAAAAAGCAACGGAGATCTTGCTTTCTCCGCTTTGCTCAGTTCTGATGTACCGCGCAGGCGCCGCAGTACATCAGAACTGCCGCAGATGCCAGACATCTGCGGAAGGGCAGTAAACAGGCATTATACTATGCCATTATTTAAGAAAAGTAATAGTTTTTTCTTAAATAATGTCATGGTATAATAGCAATAACCCACTTCTGGGTGTGGGTAATGCTAAATTTCCACGGTTGGCTTTGTTTGGTCCTCGGGCTTCGCCCTCGGGACCAAACCACGCCAACCGTGGGTAAATTTAGTATTACCCACACCCAGGCATGGGTTATTGCTATAATATATCCTGTTTACTTCTGTTATATCACATGGATCTCTATGAACAGTCCTAATTACTGTGTTCATTTGTTTTATCAGACTTCTTTCTTTTTGGGTTTTATTGACCTTCTGCAGTCTATTTCTCTCATTGATCTTAATATATCTATCCATGTCCATTAAATCAAGCAACTCTTCTCTTAGCTCATTTTCTTCCAAACTGAGAGCACATCCTTTGTTTTCTACTTCTTCTGGGCATTCTATAGAAAGTTCTATAGCATCTTCCTGTGGCACATTCTCTTCAATTTCATCCTGTGTCATCTGTTGTTCTGTCATATGATAAATCACTAGCCTATCACTCCTCAACATTAACTGCATCAGAGTTTCCTGTTCCTTTCCTTGCTGTCTAGCTTCACATGAATGTTTATATTGGTTTCCTGTGGAAGGCTCCAAAATATCTTGATATGGCACCTGACCAATTGCTTCCTGTTCCACTGGTTACCCCCTTAATATGGATATCCATTGCTCTATCCTGTTGTGGTGCTTTCTGCATTCAATTTTCTACACTGTATCCTTCTCTTTCCAGCTGCGCCATAACCTCAATTTCTATTTCTTTGACATCACCATTACTAATCTCTTTTTCTGCTTTTCCTCTTAGTCTTCTTATGTTTTTGTATTGTAAAGTCTCCCATATCCAGATTCCTTTGCCTGTATTTGTCTTCAAATATCTTTGGTGCTGCTCTGTTTATATTGGTTAGTTTTGCTTTCTACTTTGCATAAATATTACACCATATTATATCTCTTTTCCTTTCCCATGTCCATATTTCTTCTTCTCGTGAATCCTGATGATCTTGCTATTCCTTATTCTGGGGACTCACTCCATCATGCTGTGATGTAGTCTGTGTTAGACCTTCTACATTAAATCCTTCACTTCGCAGGCAGTCCATAACTTCAACTTCTATATCTTTAACTTCTGCTTTACTAATCTTCTTTTCTGCGTTCCATCTTTGTGATATTAATTTTTTATTGTGAAATGTTCCATATCTGGATGCCTTTGCCTATATTTCTCTTCGAATATCTTTGCGACTGCCTTCTCTATATTAGTTAACTTGGCTTTTTCCTTTGCATGAATATTGCACCATATCAAATCTCTCTTTCTTTCCCATGTCCATATTTCTTGTTTATATTTTTCAAATATCTCTAGGTTTTGTTGTTTATATTTTTGCACTTCCTCAGATGCTTCTCTTTCCAAACAGATCAAAGTTCCTTGATCTATATACTGTTTTTCAAAAATCTGTTGTATTAACGAATGCTCATTTTTATTTGAAGCTTCTGACTGTTTTTCTTGCGAAAGTATTTTTCTTTCCTCTAATTTCTCTCTTAATCATTTTGTATATCTTGTGTCTGGAAATTCTGGGCTTTTTACATAATAGTAACAATACCTAATTTCTTTCTTATCCTCAATAGTCCACTCCATTGTCTTTATGGCTCTTCTTTGGCCAATCAATGTTTGTGATTTTTGTGGACTGCTACTTCCTTCTGCAACAGTGGGACCATCCTCCTGCTGGGCCTGGCCTGGCCCCATTGTAGGAATGTTTCTGTATTTTGAGGATTCTACAATATCATTTTTTTTCCAGTCCTGGCAGCAGTGCGATTACCAGAATTGGGCACTTTTTTATCCTGGGTCTTGCGCACCCAGCTATCTTTTTTGTTTTTGACTTACTTCTGTCCATGATATATGCTATATAAATACAGCCTCTATATCAGGTTCCTATTATATAATCGAAGACGCAATCCTTTGAAAGCGTCTTGATCGAACTTGAAAGCATGAAACAGCAAAATAGCGAAATGGCATATAAGCAGAAATAGTTTAGCCACTTCCATTACTTTGCCATTTTCCTCACTGTAGTGCGATCTCGGAGTTGGTATATTTAAGTAGGGGAGTGTCATATCAGGGGTTGTGGGGGCTAAGCCCCCCACTTTATTTATTTTATTTTTATTTATTTACATTTGTTGACCGGGCTAGTCTGGCTGGATACATGTCCATTTTCAGCAGAGGCCCGAGGAGAAAAGCTCCACTATAAACTAAGTACATTACATAAAAAAAATTTACTACTCTAAGATAATAGCTAAAATCAGATATTACAAAAGCAAAAAAAGAACAAAAGATAATTTAAAAGAGAAACAAGTTTACAATAAGCAGTTCATTAAATATCCACAATTGTACAAAAAGTACATACTTAAATCTCAAAACAGTAAAAGTATCAAAACTGAGGTGGATAGAGAAGAGAAGAGTGGAGGGGAAACAGAGTAAGAGAAAATGGTTAGTCAGGTGTATTGCAGGAACACAGCCAATGATTTTGGAAGTACTGTATAATTTTCTGTTTGAAAAGTGGCAGGGATGTAGTCAGAGTTATGTCACTAGGTAAGAGATTCCAACTTCTACCTATTGTATTAGTGAATAAAGAATCACCTGCTGTGTTGTTTGCCTTTATAGATTTTGCCATGAGTTTACAAGAGGAGCGAAGTGAGTTGAGATTGTTGTAAGGGGTTAGAAGTTGAGAGAGTATTGGGGTGTTGTTGGGTAGGTGTAATATGTTGTGGGTAATAGTGAGTTGAGGAATTATCAGGTAGTTTTGAAATTCGAGCCAGCCTAGTTGTTTTAGGTTTATACAATGGTGGGTCCTGAATGGGTTACTAGTGGCGAAGCGAGCTATGTTGTTATAGCAAGTTGAAAGTTTGTTTAGGTTACTTTTCTTAAGGTTTGTATAAATAGGGGAAGCATACAGGAGAGTTGATAAAAGATGAGATTGAGCAATTTTGATTCTGGTTGCAGGGGTTAGAAAAGGTTTGATGCGATAAAGGGATCCTATTTTTCTGTTAACTAACTTGATGTTGTTGTTAATGTGCTGATCAAAGGAGAGAGTATTGTCAATGGTTATTCCTAAAAGTTTTGTAGTGGGATCAGGTGAGATGAGAGTACCATTATTTGAGTAAATGGTAAAGTTTAAAGGGGGGGACCGAGTGGTGGGGGAGAAGAGGAGGAGTTTTGTTTTTTTGGCATTTAGAAGGAGAAAACGTTTGAAAACCATGTTTCTACAGTATTAAAGGTATTTTGGGTCAGTGAGATCAGTTCTGTAGAGGATGGTGCTGAGCAGATAAGGGTTGAATCATCTGCATATTGTATGCAGGTTGCTTGTGGGATTGCAGTCTGTAGATCGTTAATAAAGAGAGAGAACAGAAGTGGACCAAGAATGGAGCCCTGGGGAACTCCGATGGAAATGGGCAAGAGTGATGAGATATGGTTTTCCCATATTACAGCTTGTTGTCTGTTGTTAAGATAAGATTTAAACCAATTAATGGCGAATTTATCACAGGAGAGAGATTCAAGAATGTTGATTAAGAGAGAGTGGTTAACCATATCGAAAGCTTTAGAGAGGTCAATGAAAAGAGCGGAAGAGAGAGTATTGTTGTTTCGATTTTTGTTGATAGTATCTACAAAGGAAAGAAGGGCAGTGGTGGTACTGTGGTGAGGTCTAAAACCATGCTGACAGTTTGCTATTATGTTGTGAAGAGAGAGATAGTGCACAAGTTGCTGATGAATGCATTTTTCCATGATTTTGCTAGGGGTGAGAGAAGGGCGATTGGTCTAAAGTTGGAAAGGTCAAGGGAGTTACCACCTTTATGTAGTGGGATAATAAAGGAGACTTTCCAGATGTCAGGATGGTTCCCTCTTGGATAGTTCTGTTTATAAGTAAGGATATAGGGTATGCAATTTCTTTGGCAGCTTTCTGAAGGAAGAGAGAAGGGAGCTTGTCTGCAGAAGGGGTGCAAGGTTTCAGTTTGTGAATGAGTCTATAGATGAAAGAAGTAGATATGGGTTTTAGAGAGAAGTTGTAGGTAGAGTTAGCTATATTATTTGGAATAACAGAGTTGTTGGTGTTCATTTGTTTGGCTAGGGATTGAATAGTTTCAGAGACAAACAGAGGTGAAAGCATTAGCAGTCTGGAGAGGGGTTTCTGGGTCAGCATTAAGTGGGGACGGAGTTTTAGCAATTCCTGGGGAAAGAAGTTTATTTACTGATGACCAGAAATATTTAGAGTTGTTAAGATGAGTTTCCTGAAGTTCACAGTAGAATTTTTTCTTGTCAGAGATTATTGATTTCTTAGCCAGATTTCTAAGCTGGCGAAAAAGAACTAAATCAGGGTTTTGTCTATGGCATCTCCATTTCGACCATGCTTTGTTTCTAGTATGAATGAGTTTTTTAGTGTTGTTGGTAAGCCATGGGGCTGTTTTGGTTTTTATTCTAATAGAACGTTCAGGAGCATGTTTATCAAGTATGGATAGGAAGGTAGTATTAAAAAATGAGACTGCCTCCTCCAGGGGAAGAGATTTTAAGCAATTCCAATTGCATGCTCTTAGTTCAGCTTGGAAAAGGTCTATGTTAAAATGCTTGATAGAACAAATTAGCCTTGTATTTGGAAGGTTAACACATTCTGACTTTTGTCTAGTAATGTAGGTTAGGGAGTGGTCGCTGATATCGTCTGGCATAGTACCTACTTTATACTGTTTGTTGACTTTATTTGTGAGTATCCAGTCTAATATACTCTCTCTCTTACTGGGCTTATTGACTCTTGTAGTTGAGGTAATAGTTTGGGTGAAACCATGTAGGTTAATATGAGAGGAGGGATTGTCAGCATTAATAGTGTTCCAATCTATATTAACGCCGCCAAGAATTATGGTTTCCTGGGGTAGGTGGTAGAAACCCAGCTTAGAAAGTCTTCTAATATTGGAATGTTGTTACCTGGAGGAAGATACACATATAAAGTAAAGGGCTTTTTTGGCATTAAGTTGGAGTTTAATAATGATGGCTTCTATTTTGCTATCTTGGTTTGGATATGCTGGTTGAGTAGAGATGTTAAGTTGATTTTTGAAAAGTATTGCTACTCCACCACCTTTACGTTTTAAGCGGTCATGTCTTACTATATTATAACCTTGGGGTATAATCTCTGAGTCTTTTGTGCCTGGGTTTAGCCAGGTTTCTGAGAGACAAAGGATATCAAAAGAGTGGATATCTAAGAGGGCATGGATAAAGGGTATTTTCTTACTTATGCTTTGAATGTTGAGGTGTCCTATGAGGAAATTATTATTAAGGTTAGGTGAGCAGTTTTGGGGAGGAGGGGAGATAGGGCCAGGGTTGGGGTGGATGTCTCCATCTTGTAGGGTAGGATTAACTAGTTTAGTTAAAAGGTTGCTCTTTAGAAATGTGAGAGGTTTTGTTTTTTTGTCTGATTGTAGGAGGTAGGTAAGGTGATGTAGCCTGTGGAATTTAGGTAGATGATAGCTAGTGGAATTAACATTAGAGTGTGATGTGAAAGTGAATATAGTAGAAGTGTGTTTTTGAGAGGAATTATGAAAGTTGTTTAGTGAAATTTCAAAGAAGGTGAGATGGTATGTTGAGAGAAGGGTGGTCAAGAGTAAGATTGAGAGTAGAGGCAAAGTTGGTATGTAGGGAGTCATTATTTAGTAATCTAAGAAGTGAGGAGGAAGGAGGAAAGTACAAAGGGGAGAGGTCGAGTGTGGTTAGCAGGAGAGGGGGTAGTATATCTTTAGAACTGTTGAAAAATAAGAATTGGATGCTAAAGGGAATACAGAATGATATGACTAGAGAAGACAGGGTAGGAGTAAAGAGAGAAGTGTAAGAAAGGGAGAAGGGTAATATAAGAAATTAAGGTAATAGGGCAATGAAAGTGATGGGGGGAGTGGAGGGGGTGTGTTAAGGCTAGGTAACAATCTGGCGGGAAGGAGAGGGATAGGATAGGAGGGAAAGGGGTGTGGTTGTAGTGCTATAAGACTAGGACCCCTGGGGGTGGGTGGGAATTGGGGGTAGGGAGCGGAGTGAGCCCGCAGGGCGAAGGGAGCGGGGATTCACAAAGTAAACCAAAGAGGAAGGAAAAATTATCAGAGAAAGCTGGCTGAGGCCGAGTGAGTAGAGTATCTAGGAGGATAGGGTAAGAGTGGAAGAAGAAAGGGATAGGAATAAGAGGGGTGAAATAGGCAGCAAGGGGTAGAAATACAAAACTGGTTGAAAAGATATTAAAGGGAAAGGGCGACATCTAGTGGGCAGTAGCTGTGATTACAGTAATATAGAGTAATATAGAGATTACAGTAATGTAGAGTGGAAATAAAAGATAAGGCTAGAGGAGAGAAAGCTCAAGCTAAATAACACGTTAGGTCAGGAGGGATTGGAAATAAAAGAGTAAGGGTGGGGTTGCTGCTGGCAAGCTTGACCGAGCTAACAGATAGCTTAGCAGGGTTAAAACTGTTACAATTTACAAGTCCTACATAAAGGTAGACATACTTTCTTGAATCTTGATGTAGAGGGTTGCAGGAGAAGGCTAGGTTTTGCAAAGTTCCAAGTGTAGTTGGCAAACAATACAGTAGCAGAAATTAGCGGAGGGTTCCACCCAGGCAAAAACACAGGGTATATCCAGGGGGTAGCTAATATAGGAGGAGAGAAGTTGAGATAATTAAATAATGTTAGAAAAACTAATTGCAACACAATGTATTTAAGACAGTGCAGAAATCACAGGTTGTTCTAGTAAATAAATTGGAATAATTTGACATCGAAAAGGCAGTAACAAACAGGCTGGGTTGAGAGAATTTCACAACAGTAGTTAAATGTTAGGCACAGCACATAGTACAATAAGCACACTCTTACAAAAGGCTACTACCAGCTAAATCATATACTGCACCAGAGAAGATATTACCACAAATGCATTAATTAGCAAATTAAAAGCATAGGGAAACAGAGGGGAGCATCCAGTTCCAAACAGTCATCCTTGAATAAAGGATGAGGGTAGATACCTGAAGGGGAAGAGAAACCCCAGTCTAATCTATGCATGTAAGGCCAGTGCACAGATACACACAGTTCAGGTTGAGGGCGGGAAAGAGATAGAGTTTGTAAAAAACAGTAGTTCAGCGTTAGAGGTTACAGCCCCTAGCAGGAGTAAATGCGGTGGACTGTTAAACTGAAGAAACTATCAGTAAGAAGGCGAAGAAGGAGTAGATAAATCCAAATTGTTAAGACTGTCGCTAATCAGGGCTAGTTGGGTCAACCACGGGTATTTGAAGACCAACACCAGAAGCAGGTCTTTTCAAGGAGCAGCAGTTAGCTGCGTATAGCTACTATAAAGAAGGTGAGAACTGACCTGCCACACCGTCTCTAAAAAAGGTGGGAGCTAAGCTACCACGCTGTCGCTAGAGCTGGTGCCAGACCTGCATCAGAAAGCAGGACTTTTCAAGGAACCGCAGGTAGCTGCGAGATAACCACCTTAAAAAATGGGGAAAAACTAAGCAGCCACGCTGTAGCTACAGCTGGAGCCAGACCAGCGACAGAAAGCAGGTCTTTTTAAGGAGCAGCAGATCGCTGTGTAAAGCTGCCTTATAATTGGGGGAAACTAATCTACCACGCTATCGCTAAAAATGGGGTAACTAAGCTACCACGCTGTCGCTATAGTTGGAGTCAGACCAGCACCAGAAAGCAGGTATTTTCAAGGAGTAGCAGTTCACGTAAAACTGCCTTAAAACGGGAGAAAGTAATCTACCACGCTGTCGCTAAAAAAGAAAGGGGAAAACTAAGCTACCACGCTGCCGCTACAGGTCGCATTAGTTAACTAAATCTAACTGCTTAAGAGGAGTGCTGAAATAAGATATATAGCAGATAGCGAAGTAAAGCAGAAGAGTAGATATTACGAGTGGCAATGCATTAGGAAGTATAGGTTAACAAATTCCAAGAGCTTACATATAATATGATATACAAAAATAAAAAGTCAGGGCAAACACTGTAATCGAAGTACGATATATCTATGCAACAGCCAAGCAACAGGTACTAGCGTTAGACTAGTATAGGTCAGAGACAGACACAGGTTACACTTTTACATAATCTTCGGTGAAGCACAAATTGAGAAGCATAATTCAGTTACATGTTTTGAAGTTTTTATTTTTATTTATTTATTTTTTTGTGGAACAGCGATTTTTTTCCCTGGGGAAAAAAAATCACTGTTCCAAGTGTCTGGGATTGTAAGCTTTCACTTACATGGGGTCAATAAATCAGCATTCACTTTTTTAAGCATTCACTGATTTAATATAGACCCTATATATCAGTGTCGCCCTGGTGATATTTTGTGAAAAACAGGGTCTACCTCGCAAAAGTACTCACCAAGACTTGAGGATGAATTCAATTTCAGCACTACTACTTTCCTTTCCTTGCTGACTTTTCATCTCTCCATTAGGATCCTCTCATCTCTCCATTAGGATCCTCTCATCTTTCCATTAGGACCCCTTCATCTTTCCATTAGGACCCATTCATCTCTCCATTAGGACCAAGGTCCAGTATGATTCTTTCCATGGCCTGATAGATCTGTAATTCCCTGGGTCAGTAGTTTACCCCACACACACACACACATACACACACACCTTGTGCAGAGGAATAACTGTTCTTGTCCTCCATTCTGCTAGAACATAGACTGTCTGGAGGCTGTAGTTAAAATGAGATGTAAGTGGGTCTGCAAAGTCATGTTTTAAGTTATTTAAAAGGCAACCTGGAATGTTGTCAGGGCCCATTGATTCCATGTTTTTCACCTTAGAGAGCACAGAGATGACCTCTTTCTTGAGATAATATGCTGAGGAATGGTGCAGGTGTACTTTGGGGGATGACTGGTGGGGATAGAGGAATAAAGTTTGATCCTACTCTTTCAGTTAGCAGGTTGACTATTTCCTCAGGTGCAATCCACAACCAGCCCTGCTTAAAATAATGCTTTGTGATTTTCCTTGGCTAGGGAGGCTATTTTTGCTTCATAATTTGCTTTTTAGGACTTGACCAGATCTCTGATTTGTTTGTTTAGACTAGTGAGGGATTCCTTCTTCTGCTGAGTCTGTTCCTGCTTATTTTTGGACATTAGTTTCTTTCTTTTGTTGTATAACCTGTTTATACCAGGGGCCACCAGGGTAGCTAGTTTTTTTTTGGAAAGACTTGGGTTTAATCCATTCCAGTACAGCCAATTCTATACAGCTGCTTTAGTGGTTATACAGGGCATTGGTGTACACCTTTGCATAGAATTCTGTGTTTTCTGGGTATGGTGGTGGGCCTTGACATCTCTTATGTCATCACTAGTAGGAGATAATTTGTCTTGGAGAAATTCTTTAGCATTTTGAGCTTGATGGAGTATCGGACCTTATATTTATTTCAAAGGAGACTATTTTGTGGTCTGATCATACCAAAGAGGACATTGCACCGGGGGATGCAATGCTCCCCCATGTTAGTAACTACTGTGTCCAGGATATTTTAGCCCTTAGTGGATATGCCAACCAGCTGTTCCAGGGCATTTATTTTGACAAGTCTAAGAAGCTCTGAGCCTGCATGTTAGTGGTTGTCTATGTTCCATAGTCAATGATAGGACAGTTAAAATCACCCATGAGTAAGGTACTGGGCTGCCTGGTTACTACTAACCCCAATAAGTCCAGGTACACAGTATGTTTTTCCTGGTTCATGGTGGGGGACCTACAGTTAGTGGTGATGTGGTTGGGGATTTTGCCTATGGTTAGTTGGACATGGAGTAGCTTAAGAGAGTCATACCATTTGACCAGTCTTGAGGTGAGCTTACCCTTTATGAAGATGGATACCTCTCCTCCTCCTCCTTTGGTGCTTTCTTGCTCAGTTGGTGGTCTGAATGTATGGACAGCATTGCAATGTTGCACATCCTGGGTGTTTTCCACAGCTTTGAACCATGTCTCAGTGACTGCACAGATGTCAGCATTTTCCAAGGTGAGGAATGCTTCTAGGGAATGTAGTTTCTTATTTAGTCTCCTAGCACTGAGCAGCAGTACCTGGAGCTTATCAAGAGAAAACAAATTTCTTTCGGCTTTTCCTTGTTAGGGGTCACCACAGCGGAACTCCTGTCCGCTAATGATTGGCAGTGGATTTTTTACGGTGATGAGTTGCCAGCCCCACGCCCAATCTTCAAAGAAGGCACACCCATTCATGCACGCACCTACCTGCATGTCTTTAAACATCACGAGACCAGATTTTGTTAAACTGGGAGGTTGTTTAATTTTGAAACTGACTAAAAATGTACTACAGGGGTATATAAAGCCTTTTCCAGTATCCAAAAGCCTAGAAGAGACAGGTGCAGACCATCTCTGCAAAATCAGCATGGCCTGTCGATCATGTCCTCCCAGCCTGACAAATACTGGATCCCCTTGGACTGACACCAAAAGTTAAGCCAATTGTTAAACTCAGTCATTTTTGGTTGCATTGTGGCATCATCCTTGGTGAAATTAGAATGCTGCTGAAGGCTAGGTTCATACCTGCGTGTGATACATAATCTGAGAGTTTAATCATGTCTCTCTTCATATAGTTCAGGGAGGTATCTCTCAGGTCATTCACATCTACATGGACTATGACCGAGTCATACTGGTACTTGTGGCTGAGTGACTTGAAGGCTTGTGTGATCTGATGGATCCTGGCACCTGACACACAGTTATCCATAACATTCTCCTTATCCAGCTTAGTGAGGGGGTCATCCGTGTGTCTCACTATGAAGTGTCCTATGACCAGTATGTTAGGTTTTGTGGTGTTTTGCCTTATGAACTTGTATGTGTATTAGGTTCATAGGTTCATAGGTTCATACTAGGCTATCTGCCCAAGGGCATTTATAAGCCTAGCCCAGAGTTTTGTGGCTTTTGCCACCCCTTTAGTTTGAAGGAAACTATGCCCATTATTTTGCTGTGCCTCTGTCAAGCAGTGACACTGAGGTAATCCCTGGGGTATATCTGCAATCTCCCATCCATTGGTCAAGATTTCTCTTGAACAAGGCCAGCGAGGTGCTCTGCCTCACATGTACCGGGATTTTGTTCCACAGCATAGGGAGTCTCTAGGTGATGAATCTGTCCCTCCAGCACATCCTATTAATAACCGTGTCAAGGTTTAAGTCTCCTGCCCTTGTAGTTCTGAGGGATCTAGATTTTTTGAGGTGAAGCATGTTCATCAAATCTGGGTTTGACATGGCCTTGTATGTCAGGCACAGGTCACCTCTGAGCAAGCGGTAAGTGACTGAATAGAGCTGGAGTTCTTTCAGTCGGGCAGCATAAGACATATTTTTGAGACCCTTTATCCTTTTGGTGAGGAACTTTTGAGGCCTTTCCAGCTGCTGCAGGTGTCGGGTCAGATACATTCCGAATGGGGCATTGTACTCAATCATTGGTCTGATGAGTGATGAGTACAGGGGGACGATGGCCTCCCTTGATCTAGATGTGAATCCCTTCATGATCAGGTGGGCAATGTAGAAGGTCTTCCTAACTACTTTAGCAACGTGAGTGTCAAACGAAAGGTTACTGTCAACCTGGGTCCCCAGATCCCTGATAACCTCTTCTGTGCTCAGTGGATTGCCACCTATATGGTAGCTAGGGGTAACCTTGTTTTTCCCGAAGGGTATGACTATGCATTTCTTGGCGTTTAACTTTAGGCCATGGCTCTGGCACCAGTTATCCGTTTCTGTGAGACCCTTCTGAAGGATATCTGTGTCAGATGTGTTTTCGACTATGGCGCCCAGTTTGCAGTCATCTGCAAACTTTGTCAGCCATAACCCTCCTGTGTTTGCTTGTACTTCAGAAAAGTAGATGCCGAACAAGAGTGGGCCCAGGACTGAGCCCTGTGGGACACCACTTGTGACAGGCTTTGAGTCTGACATGGCGCCAGCAACTCTGACCCTGTGGGTTCTGTCACTTAGTCAGTTTGCAACCCATCTTGTGATGTATGGGTTTACATTTAAGCTGATGAGTTTTTCAATGATACCTGAGTGGGGTATTGTGTCGAAAGCCTTTGCCAGGTCGAGGTAGGCTGTATGGACTGCCTTTCCCTCATCAATGGCCTTGGTGACTGTTTCGAAAAAGTCAACCAAGTTTAAAAGGCATGATCTGCCTTTGACAAAGCCAAACTGGGTTGGATCCAAAGTCTGCAAGTTCCCTATGTCTTTATTTATGAGTTCCATTATGATCCTCTCCATAGCTTTGCAGATCAGGCTTGTCAAGCTGATGGGACGGTAATTTCCAGGGTCGGTGGAGGCACCGCCTTTGTGAAGTGGGACCACAGTTGCCGTACGCCACTCCTTGGGTACGTATCCTGAGGTGAGGCTAAGATTAAACAGCTGTCCTAACTGCGGGTTTAATTCCTCATTGAGTTCGTGGAGCACACAGCTGGGGACACCATCCGGTCCCATGGATGCTGTGTTTTTCGCCTTGGAGAGAGCAGTTCTCACCTGGGCGTTAGAGATGATTGGGGGGCTGCAATCCTCTGGTATAGATATCTCTCCTTTTGGGGGGAGGGGGGGGAGAAGTTTGCACTGAACCTGTCAGCCAGTATGTTGGCAATGTCTGTAGGTTCAGTAATTTTCACATCATTTTGAACTAGTTCTGAGCATATCTGGGAGTTTCCTCCGAGGTTTCTAACATAGCTAAAGAAGGCCTTATGATTGTCTTTTGAGTCCTTAGCGATTTTTCTCTCAAAATTTGCCTTGGATGATTTTATGAGAGCTCTTCGTTTTTTACTTATAGTGATCAAGGGTGTCTTACCTTTTAATTAGCTATTATTATATGTTGTGGTTGTTGTTTGCTTTGTTGTGTGCATATGTGTTTTCTGAAGACAGTGTTTGGGGGCTTCTGAGTTTTTGGTAAGTTTATTTATTTATTTATTTGTCATGTGTTAACAGGATTAGTCCAACTGAGTCAGTCACCCGTTTTCAGTGGAGACCCGAGAAGAAACGCTCCAGATAGTTATTATAGTTACATAAATAAAAACATCTGACAATGAAGTTGTATGCAAACAAATAATGGGCTTTACATGAGAACATTAGAAATTTACTGAAGGTCTGAGAATGAAGTTTACATAAGCATTACAATAATGTTCTTATCCAAACACACCCAAAGCGAGGTAGACACAAGTAAAGTAAAATGAAAACCACACCCAAAGCTGAAGGTAGCTGGAATAAATGCTGCCAATCCAGAAGAATAAAATCCAAAAGCTTTTATTGTAGATAAGTGAGCGTTTACAATAATGTGCATAATATGCAGTACAAAAATTAGATTTTTTTTATCAACACTTGCAATAGGTGTGTGTTAAAAGTGTGAGAGGCGGTAAGGTGGGATTTAAGTGGTATCATTGCACTGATAGGTGTTGACATATAGGAGAAAAGTTTTAAGTTTGTATTTAAGAGAGTTATGTTAGAAATGATTCAGATGTTAAGGGGGAGTTTGTTCCATGCATGGGAAAGTTACTAGTGAGTACCTCCATATATGTTGATACAACCAAACACCCTAATACTGGGTGATTTCAACTACCCTGCCATTAATTAGGAAAAGTATTTGGTTACAGTGAAAAGTGTCTGCATGTACGGCAGGTGCAGAGCCAAACCAAGTCAGAATTCAGAACATAAATGGCCAGCACCAAGATGTAATAAGCACAACAAAACAAAAATAAATGTAAAATATTTATTGGTCCCAAACCAGTTTCTGCAAACCTGCCTTCCTCTGTGGGATGTGTAACAAAACCCATATAATCATATCATTTATGTAGAAAAATCCCTCCAATGAAAAGTTAGACTCACATGTTAAGTCATTTCCTATAACAATTATTAACATATTTACCAAAAAAAGTAAACAGATAATAAATATCTTACATTTATTTTTGTTATGTTGTGCTTATTACATCTTGCTGCTGGCCGTTTACATTCTGAAAACTACTAGGGTACCAACACCTTTCCCCAACTGTTCTTGGAATTCATAAATTCCAATGCCCTGGATCAACTAATCCATAGTCCCACCAGGGGCTCAAATATCCTAGACCTGGTTATTACCAACATGGGAGATCGATGCTCCACACCAGTGGTCACCCCCTCGTTGGTCAGGTCTGACCATAAGCTAATCACCCTTGACTTCCACATCCCACCCCCAGCCCCCCCAGTAGGGGAAACCTCCATAAAAAACTTCTCCAAAGCTAACTTAGAGCTACTCAAGTCAGAAGTGATGAACATCATGATACCCATGCAAACAGGAACTGAAAGTTTGACTGCTGAATCCTACACTAAGGCACTGTATGAGCACATCCACTTGGGCATGAATCGTGCCATTCTAAATAGAACCAAGACACTCTCCTCCAAAAAATGGAAGCCAATCTGGTGGTCCCCTGCCATAAACAAACTATACAACAGAAGGAAGAAGCTGTTGCAGAAAAGAGGAAAATCCCAGGATGCAAAATACTCCCTTACCAGCCTCAGTAAGAAGCTGAGATCCCTCATAAAATCTTCCAAAGCTAGTTATGAAAATAAAATTGCCAAAGAATCCAAGGACAACCACAAGGCAATCTATAGTTATGTCAAAAATCTAAATGGCAAAGCTCAGATCTTCTCTGAGCTACAACAGAATGGCATTAAATATACTGATCCCAAGGATATTGCCAATATCCTGGCAGATCAAGTGCCAACTTCACCCCCCCTCTCACCCCCTAAAGGGCCCATCTCAATACCAAAAGTTTGCCAAATTCCAGTAATCAAGGCCGCACAGGTAAAAAATGCACTCTCCAAAGCTAAGACTACAGCATTCATTGGACCAGAGGACATCCCAGGCTGTGTACTACATGAACTACAAAATGAACTGGCACCTCGCCTAAGTGTCATGTTTAATCATAGCCTCACCTCAGGCTTCATGCCCAATGAGTGGCGCACAGCTACAGTTATCCCATTCAACAAGGGGGGATCCACCTTGGATCCCGGGAACTATCATCCCATCAGTCTAACGAGCCTGATCTGCAAAGCCATCTTATGCATTATCATGGAACCTATAAACAAAGGCATTGGCAACCTTCAAACACTGGACCCCACCCAGTTTGGTTTTGTAAAGGGCCAATCTTGTCTTCTCAACCTGATTGACTTCTTCGAGTCAGTCTCCAGAGCCATGGATAAGGGCAAGGCAGTCTACACAGCCTATCTGGACCTTGCCAAGGCCTTCAACACCATCCCCCACTCTGGAATCATAGATAAACTTATTAAGCTGGACATTAATCCCTACGTCACTCGATGGGTTGCCAACTGGCTTACTGACAGAACACACACTGTAAAAGTAGCCAACTCAAAATCCAGCTCCAGACAATTGACAAGTGGAGTAGCTCAGGGTTCAGTCCTGGGACCGCTCTTGTTTGGCATCTACTTCTCTGAAGTACAGACCAGCACTAAGGGACTCTGGCTAAGAAAGTTTGCAGATGACTGCAAACTGGGAGCCATTATTGAATCCCCAAATGATGTGGATATTCTACAAAAGGGCCTTAAAGAAACAGATGCTTGGTGCCAGAGCCATGGGCTGAAGCTCAATGTCAAGAAGTGTATAGTTATCCCCTTTGGGAAAAACATGTAACTATGAATTACCACATAACTGCCAGTACACTAAACACCGAAAGTGTGATAAGGGACTTAGGGACACTGGTGGACAGTGGTCTCACCGATAACCACATCGCCACAACAGTCAGAAAATCCTTCTATGTGGCACACCTCATCACTAAGGGCTTTTCATCCAGAAAAAAAGGAGGTCATTGTCCCACTGTACTCATCCCTATTAGACCCATTATAGAGTACAACACCCCATTTGGTATGTACCTCACAAGACATCTGCAACAACTGGAAAGGTCACAGAAATACCTCACTAAAAGAATCACAAGCCTAAAGCAGATACCCTATGCTGACCATCTAAAAAAACTCCAGCTATACTCTGTCGCATATCGCCTACTCAGAGGTGATCTCTGCTTAACATACAAGGCCATGTCAAACCCAGAGCTGTTGGACATGCTACACTTAAAGAAATCCCAATCCCTCAGAGCCACACACTTCAGGGATCTAAACCTGGTCATCACAATGAACAAAACATGCTGGAGGGATAGGTTCCTGACCCAGAGACTCCCCATACTCTGGAATAGACTACCCATACATGTCAAGCTGAGCACCTCTTTGGCCCTCTTCAAAAGGAACCTTAACGATTGGATGGGAGAAAGGAAATTCACCCCGGGGAATCACATCAGTCGCCCTGCTAGACAGGGGACCAGGGAAGTAAATATTCGGGGAAGAAATAACCAAGGAATTGTTAAGGCTAGGCTTGTATAGGCCCTAGGGCCAATAGCCTAGTACCAGCCTATGAACCTATGTGTGTTTATGTGTCAAATCCTTATTTAGTGTGAAAAGTGATATTTGTGTGCTGACAACCTGTTTGGCATTTGTTTTGTCTGTATATGAGAGTCTTGCTTCCATTTTTACAGTATAACTACTTCTCTCACATATAGTATTTGTTTGTTTCATCATTAAGTGGTTGTCAGTATACATGAGACAATTACTACATTGCCTCAGGATGCCCATGTCCATCAGGCTGGCTATAGAGATGGTAGAAAAGTGCCCATCCATGATATTAAGTTATTTCTTTGGATTTTATCAGGCAGAGGAATGGGTTAATTAGACTGGACTGTCTTGGTAGCGCAGACGCTATGAGTAGGAGCTATACATTTTGTAATCTAAGGTTAACCAACAGAGAGATGCTGCTCAGTGCACAACTTATTTGCTCCTAGACACGCAGGGGCTGGGTATGCTTTCACTGATATTTACTCTAGAGAAACTTTATCTTCAAAGCATTTGCATCTATGCAGTGCACTGCTCACCACCATTGCACAGAGAAAAAAAATTCATACAAATGCAAGGCTTATATACAGGTAAAAAGGAACCGATTCTAAGAGAACTGCCAATCAGGAAAGCATGTAATAAGCCTTCAAAAGCAATCCACAACTAGATCGGCACACTTCTTCCACAAGTATGGAGAAAAAAATCTTAATGTAAAATGGCTGGTTTGGAGCCGAAGTGTAAGACGACCGCAGAATCTAGATACAACAGCCATGACTATCTGATACAATGTAACAAGTACTTAAAGCAGCAGTAGAACAGTATTGTATTTTAATTAAAGTGCAGCAAATACAGCAATAATCTTTCCATAACTGTAAGCAGATTCATTGGAACTCAGGCATATTCGCCAAATGACAAGGAGCTTAAAATGGGTAGCTTTCTAGGAGCCAGTGGTGTTTTTTCTATGGCAGGGAATATGCTGTGACAAATGCAGGAAAGACCTTGGTACTGAGTGCAATCCTTCCTTCTCCAAGTATGATACCAAAGTACAAAGAAAAGATGATTGGCTTCAACAAGCGGCTAAATAGTTGTTGTCATTCACATGATAGATGAAGTCATCCAGTATGTATCAGCTTAGGATGAGATGTTTAACTATCATACTGCTTTGCCAGGGATGGCTTTTCCCGCATGTTCCAATGCTTCTGCATACTGGCTAAAGTCCTTGCTGCCCTTATAATGCTTTTTAGGCAGAGTCCACCTAGTAGATCTCAGTTTAACTAAATGACTCAAGCATTAGGTCACTTCAAGGTGACTCTGCTCAACAGCAAGAGTCTAAATAGAAGATTGCCTGACCTTGAGGCCTTCCTACATTTGGAACACGTGTGTGTGTGTGTGTGTGTGTGTGTGTGTGTGTGTGTGTGTGTGTGTGTGTGTGTGTGTGTGTGTGTGTGTGTGTGTGTGTGTGTGTGTGTGTGTGTGTGTGTGTGTGTGTATGTCTGTGTCTGTGTGTGTGTGTGTGTGTGTGCGTATGTGTGTGTCTGTATATGTCTGTGTCTGTGTATGTGTGTGTGTGTGTGTGTGTGTGTGTGTGTGTGTGTGTGTGTGTGTGTGTGTGTGTGTGTGTGAGTGTGTTTGTGTGTGTGTGTGTGTGTGTGTGTGTGTGTGTGTGTGTGTGTGTGTGTGTGTGTGTGTGTGTGTGTGTGTGTGTGTGTGTGTGTGTGTGTGTGTGTGTGTGTGTGTGTGTGTGTGTGTGTGTGTATGTGTGTGTGTGTGTGTGTGTGTGTGTGTGTGTGTGTGTGTGTGTGTGTGTGTGTGTGTGTGTGTGTGTGTCTGTGTAAAACACTCTCTATACCAGGGTTTGCACCTACCATGCCTTTAGACCTAACAGAAACTGTGATGGAGTATCCATATTTCTAAGACCACATTACCTTGAGGCAGATTCCTGGAGACCCACAAATAGAACTAATCAAGATCAAAATCACACTAAATAGCACCAACTATCAGATCATACCTTGTTACTATGCCCCTGAAAACCATGTAAGATTCCTAAATATACTGCATGAACTTCATATTAGTAGGAATCCCATTATACCGGTATACCTTAACTACCTGATAATTAACTGGGGTTACCTATACTTCAGATATGGGATATGTCCAAAATTATTACATTTTATAAACAAGAAATCCCTGCACCAGGTCATGAAAAAACACTCTAAAGTACAAAATATTCTTGACCTGGTTTTACAAATATAGTGTCTTTATGTACTATTCCCTTGATATTTCATTTCCCAGATAAGCCTGATCACAGACTGGTAATGTTCTCCTTTAAAATATCCAAATTTTCAGATGAAAATATCACAAAATTCAAGGACTTCACATGTACAAATCATCTCTAATTCTATAATGAAGTCTCAAAATGTACATCTAGCTGTATTATGCAAGATGCTGATGTGGTGAATTGTTATGCAATTTCTGTGCTCACCTAGATAAATGCACTAACCTGTCAGTCCCTACCAGGTCTAATCAAAATTGGAAGTTCAAGATCAAAACAGCCTGGTGCTCTACAAGTATAAAGAAATAATACAATAAAAGAAAAATAGCTCCTTAAAGCATACAGCAAAACAGGAAACAACCTGTTTAATGTGTATGTATCTTTAAATTTAAGTTTTGACCGCTAATTAATTGTTTTAGTTGTTTTTCATTGAGGGAAACCTGTGGTATAAATTAGGTGCAAGGCAAATAATGGCATTCTGAAGTCCTCCAAGTGGGATGAAAGTCCTTAATCATTGTTTTATATGGAGGTTTATAAGTGTTATTAAAATATTTATCTCTGGGAATTAGCTCTTCTTTCACTCCATTTATGATTTTGGTTACACAGCAAAACTAATCAAATCAAGATTAACATCAAGAAATTATATAAGCAATTGAAAATACCATTAGGAAAGCAAATGCATCCCATGAACTTAATGATGTAAGTTAAAGTCAGTTACAAATCCTTTTTTAGTTATATCGGGAAAATAAAGAATAACACTCAACATTGCACAGAACTTATTCAAAATGGCACTATCTACTCAGATCTAGTAGATATTGGCAAAACAAATAGCAAACAAATTCAGTACCAACTTTACCACCAAGACAACTATACTAAGCCCACACATTCCAGCGTATCTCAGATTCCCCTTCATCCCTAAGGACTATTTACTAAATATACTTTCCAAAACAAAAATACACCCTCCTTGGGATGGCACAGTGGTGCAGCGGTAGCGTTGTTGACACACAGCAAGAGGTTCCCCAGTTCACTTCCCGGCTGGAGTGCCTTCTGTGCGGAGTCTGCATGTCCTCCCTGCATTTGTATGGGTTTTCTCCAGGTACTCTGGTTTCCTCCCACATTACAAAGTCATGTGTCTGGACCATTTCTTCTCTGGCCTCTTCAGAAAATTCGCACCATTCCATGTCATTTCCCAGTAAACAAATGTTAAATAAATAAATAAATGCACTCAGTTACCTGTTTAGCAGTACTAAGCAAGGGCCAGTAGACACACTCCTAAATCTATTCAACCTGGGCTTTGTCTGTAAGGTATGATGCACAGCTGTTGTGATGTCACTTGACAAGGCCAGTCCTACCATTGACCCCAGAAATCACAGAGCGATTAGTCTATTAAAGCTCATATGCAAGGTCATGGATCCAACTTGATGAACTATGATATCCAAAGTCTTACCAGACTTGATCCTCAGCAGTTTGGCTTTGTTAAAGGTAGGTCCTGTGTAATGAATCGTGTTAACTTATTTCAGAAGATAACACAAGCTGTGGCAACGTAATTAGCTGAATGCGCTCCAAATTGATCCTTTTTATAGTTAGATAGTAAATTGTATGAAGGACAGAGCCTACAAAGTGCAGGTGGCAGGTGCATCCTCAGAGAACATGGAGGTGACCAATGAAATTTCTCAGGGATGCAGGCTGGGTCCTCTGCTATTTGGCATCTATGTCTTGAATCTTCAAGTAATAAATGGGGATCACTGGCTAACTAAGTTTGTAGATGATTGCAAATTAGGTGCCATCCTCAACTCTCCCTCAGACTCACACATGCTATAACACGAGCTTACACTTGATAATAACTACTGTACAAAAATAGGCTAAATTAAATGCTAAAAATCCAATATTGTTGCATTCAGTAATCAGACCCTCCACCCAACTTATGTTGTAGATAACACCCTACTTCAAAATGAAAATGTTGTGAGAGACCTTGGAACATGGGTAGATAATTCTTTCTCCTTTGACCATCATGTTACAACAATGGTTTAGAAGTTCTTGATACAGTGATCACAAAAGGTATATTATCCAGTTCTAAAGAAGTTCTTACACCTCTGTATTCTGCATTGATTAGACCTATAATTGAATACAATGCCCCCTTTGGGACTTATCTTACTAGATGTATCAAACAACTGGAAAGATCCCAGCCTAACTTGAAAGATCACGGGCTTAAAAGAGCTGTGCTACCAGGAGACAGACTCGAAGGCTCTGTCTCTGTATTCAATGTCCTAGATGCTACTTAAGGGTGATCTGCAGCTTGCTTTTCAGGATAATAAAGATCCTGTAGTCCAACAACTCCTATACTTTCATAAATCAAACAGTCCCACATATACTAGCACTAGCTATCTGAACCTACTTTAGCATAGAAACTAAACATACCCCATCTCTGAAACAAACTTCCACTCCAAATTAAGTTGTGTGACACACTATCTTCCTTCAGCTGGGAATTAGATATTCATAATTTCACACTTGACATGACTGATCTGTCTCTTCTTGAAAAACCAGGCAAGGTTACGGGTGGGTACTGGCAATGAAATGGTAACTAGGCTCAGTTGCCTTGTATTTCCTATAATTCTTTGACTCTACAAACAGTTCTGGCACATGTTTTATAAATTTTCACAATCAACAAACAAGAATGTTAATTCGTCCCCTATTAGAAAGTTAGAGTTTAAAATAATAAATGAGTACAGTTTTTCATTTTTTATTTTCAATAAACATCTTTATTAAATTATCACACTATTTAGTGGGTCTTAGTTCAAAAGTATTAAGCTATGATGGGTCACAGTTCAATGACTGATGGGCCCTTGGAAGTTCTTTGTACTTTAAAAGACTTTGACACAAGCCACTAAAACTTAGACAAAATTTGTAATCCTCTGTGGTCTAGATGAATTAAAAACAGTGCTGCGCTTCTCTTTATTATGCATTTTTTTTTTATTTCAGGTATCTGCAGATTTGATATTTTTGTTAAAAAAAAGTCTAAGTCCATGCTTATGCAGTAGTGGCAAGAAAAGTGAGTGGATCTTTTTTCCCCTGCTTTCAAAAAAAAAAACATGGCTAGCCTGCTGCTGAAAAAAAAATCATATGAGGGAATTATAACACTATATCCATACATGCTTTTTGTGGTATCAAATCCCTCCAACCCAGCTTTATTATATGCTACAGAAAACTCAGACTTGCTTGAGAAGCCCAGGCTTGGTTATTATTAACATTCAGTCCCCATCGATCTTTGTAAGTATAGAATCTGTGTGATTTATTAAAAAGAAATATTAGCTGAAGCTTATTGTCCAAATGCAACATTTTATCATGAAACATCTTATTAAGAAAAATGTCCGTGCTTTACATTAAAATATTGTTTAATTTCTTATCTATTCAGTTTTGGGGTTTGTGTCACTCCTCTAGTATTATCGAATAAGAATAAGCAGTTTACAGAAAGTTGTTACAGTTAGATGCAAACAAAATTTATGCATGTACTGCACTCGACTGCCAAGGAAATCCAGATAGTAAAGAAAGCTTTCAATAAACTTTAAAAAGTTCTGCCTCCATGTATAAAAGTTTTAACGCATTTTTAATTTAAGATCTTGCTAAGCTGTCTTCTCTCCAAATGACAATTTTTTTTATTTCTTTCAGCACGTACTCTACAGTTTCCAATGTGCATTTTACCATAATTAGAACTAACATCATTTTAAATTAACACTACTTGATCTTGGTTACGTTCAGCTTTCTTCTGTGAATGGTAAATTCATAGCTATATTTTCTAAATGGGACAGCTTTTACACAGCTGCATACTTAAATGATGCATTTTGCACATGATTACAACCTGTCCAAGGCTATACAAACCAAAGGGCTACAAATTCATCCTTAAGATTTAAGATGTGATTTTATCCAACATCATACTAAAACTAAAAAGATAGATAAGATGAAAAAAATACATGATGAGACAATATTACAGACATCTATGCCATGACCAATTTATTTTATTTTTTTTTTTCAGTAAAGCTCTTTTCACAATGACATGACAAACTATATATGCTATGCTAACTTACTAATAGAGGCAGACTATGGAGAGAGAGAAGATATGAAGGAATGCAGTCGCACCATTGCATTTGTCATCCTCTCTCTGAGAAGGAGCAATAATATGAATTCTGCTGCACATTTTAAGAGCATATGAATTAAAGCCACAACCCACTATGGCCCAGGCTGCATATCGTTTAATGTACTTACACTTACATTGCTTCGTCAATATGTATTACCTTTCCACCCATATAATACCTTCACATTGTGTGTATAAACCTTGTCAATCATGATTTTCTAAGATTACCACTTGCTGCTCTGGAACAGACTGTCCACCTACATAAAACAAAGTTCATCCCTGTCCATATTCAAGCACACCTTAGATCTCTGGATGGGACACAGAAAATTAGCCCAGGACTGACCACTTGTACTACTAATGGACAAAGGCCAATACTTTATCCCATGCACAGCTCTCCTCAAATTGTCTGTGGTATGATCCCAGTTATTCTCATTACAGATAATATATAATTATCAACCAATGTAATGAGCAAGGACAATCTATAACCAAATGGGATAGGCTAATTTGAGCAGAAAAAGGGAAATTGGCCATGTTTAAAATGGCACACAAGGGCAGTTGGGCTATGAACCTATTTTAAATTAAACAATTTTATTAGATTTACAAGTAAATAACCTAGTAGGTATTAGGCACCGTCTTACTTGCTCATGTTGCTGTACCATTTGCTTACAGCAACTATGTGCGGTATATCCTTTAGAGCATTTGAAGCTTAACATCATGAATTGTTAGAGTGCTTTAAAAAGAGAGTGAAATGTCTGCATATAAAGATCTCTACTATATGTAAAGTTTTACGTGACTTACTCACAGATTCATTTTGTTTTATCCAGAAATGAGATACTACATGGTATCTCAATTTAACATAAAATAGAAAAAGCACTGTTACTATCCCCTTTGACTCTTTTCCTTCAATCTTTGTGCTTTGACTTTTTGTTTTTTTTTTACAAAAACTTTACTTTGTCATCAGGACAATATCTCTGTTTAACATGTATTTAGACAGTGTAGTTCCCATTCATGGTGCACTCACCTTTGTTCTCTGGTGATAAAATCATATACTACATGGTATTTCCATTTAACATAAAATAGATATAACACTGTTGCTCTGTTGAGTCTTTGTTAAGGACCTGTACCGATTGGCTAGACAGAGGGACCAAGCTAGTAAAGATGTGCAGCAGGTAAGGGTGATAAAGGATAATGAGGGAAACATACTCACAAGCGAGGAGAGTATGTTGAGCAGATGGAAAGAGTACTTTGAGGGGCTGATGAATGAAGAGAATGAGAGGGAGAGAAGGTTGGATGATGTGCGGATAGTGAATCATGAAGTGCAGTGGATTAGCAAGGAGGAAGTAAGGATAGCTATGAAGAGGATGAAGAACGGAAAGGCTGTTGGTCTAGATGACATACCTGTGGAAGCATGGAGGTATTTAGGAGAAATGGCAGTGGAGTTTTTAACTAGATTGTTTAATGAAATCTTGGAAAGTGAAAGGATGCCTGAGGAATGGAGAAAAAGTGTTTTGGTACTGATTTTTAAGTATAAGGGTGATGTGCAGAGCTGTAGTAACTACAGAGGGATTAAACTGATCAGTCACAGCATGAAGTTATGGGAAAGAGTAGTGGAAGCTAGGTTAAGAAGGGAGGTGATGATTAGTGATCATCAGTATGGTTTCATGCCAGGAAAGAGCACTACAGATGCAATGTTTGCTCTGAGAGTGTTGATGGAGAAGTACAGAGAAGGTCAGAAGGAGTTGCATTGTGTCTTTGTGGATTTAGAGAAAGCATATGACAGGGTGCCTAGAGAGGTGTTGTGGTATTGTATGAGGAAGTCGGGAGTGTCAGAGAAGTATGTAAGAGTGGTACAGGATATGTACGAGGGTAGTGTGACAGCGGTGAGGACTGCGGTGGGAGTGATGGATGCGTTTAAGGTGGAGGTGGGATTACATCATGGATCAGCTCTGAGCCCTTTCTTATTTGCAATGGTGATGCACAGGTTGACAGATGAGATCAGGCAAGAGTCCCCGTGGACTATGATGTTTGCAGATGACATTGTGATCTGTAGTGAGAGTAGGGAACAGTTGGAGGAGACCCTGGAGAAGTGGAGATATGCTCTAGAGAGAAGAGGAATGAAGGTCAGCAGGACTAAGACAGAATATTTGTGTGTGAATGAGAGAGAGGACAGAGGAATGGTGAGGATGCAGGGAGTAGAGGTGGTGAAGGTGAATGAGTTTAAGTACTTGGGATCAACAGTTCAGAGTAATGGTGAGTGTGGAAGAGAGGTGAAGAAGAGAGTACAGGCAGGATGGAGTCGGTGGAGAAGAGTGTCAGGAGTGATTTGTGACAGACGAGTACCAGTAAGAGTGAAAGGGAAGGTCTACAAGAGGGTAGTGAGACCAGCTATGTTATACGGGTTGGAGACAGTGGCATTGACAAAAAGGCAGGAGTCAGAGCTTGACGTGGCAGAGTTGAAGATGTTAAGACTTGCACTGGTTGTAACGAGGATGGATAGGATTAGGAATAAGTATATTAGAGGGTCAGCCCAGGTTGGAAGGTTTGGAGACAAAGCCAGAGAGGCAAGATTACATTGGTTTGGACATGTGCTGAGGAGGGATGCAGAGTATATTGGGAAAAAGATGCTAAGGATGAAGCTGCCAGGTAACAAGAAAAGAGAAAGGCCTAAGATAAGGTTTATGGATGTGGTGAGAGAGGACATGCAGGCGGTTGGTGTGACAGAGCAAGATGCAGAGGACAGGAAGAAATGGAAACAGTTGATCTGCTGTGGTGACCCCTAATGGGAGCAGCCGAAAGAAGAAGAAGAAGATTGCTTTATTATTAGTACAAATAATCTGTTTGCCCTGTTTCCAGACAGTCCAGCCCCCATCTACTGTGCTGTTAGCTTTGTTCTCTAGTGTCTTTTTCATATCCATCTAATTAAATCAAATCTCCTTCCATCTTTAGTTTTATGCCTAATGGAAGTGATTACAAACATGCAGTATCAAATCACTTTACACATTTCCTTTCTTTTACATATTCTAATGTTAACTTGATTTTTTTTACCATTCTACTTTCATTTCCAATTATTTCAAATATTGAATTTCTGGATATCCTTGACACAACTTACACCTATATATCCCACAAGTTCCATTTGCCTATGATGTACTTTTCATTGCTTTTTCTTAAATGATGTTAGTTCTAACCATCTTATTTCCCACATGATACTGGCATACTGGTCACCACAGCCATGTTAAGTTCATCCTTTGGTTTCCTTTTTCACATTTTTCCTTTTGGTCTACCAGCATTAACAGAGTAGTACCTTTTTCTCCCCACAGCTCTTTATTCCAGGCTACCAAGTGAGCAAAAATAGCTTCATTGTCAGCTAAGCATGGATCCTGCCTAATGTTGACATTTTATTGACCCCCTTTCTTAAAAGTGGTTAATCTAGGGCAGTTCCAAAGCATATATTCCTGACCACCTTCCTCTTCTCCTTCACATCCCCAACATCTTCTACAGATATCTGGGAGCATTCTAATAATCTTAATTAATGTATATAAATACCTATGCAGACATTTCTATCCAAATATCCTAAAGTGTCTTAACTTCATTGTTTATTTAGAGGTTTCACAGATATCCTTCCAGCACTTATGGAAAGATTTCATTTGGATGGGGAAAGGATTGTTGTGAGGTGGGAGAAAACAATGATGCCCATAAGTTAAGGCTGGATGACACTGACAGATCATTTTAATCAACTCACCTTCCTACACAATGCAGGCAGAAAATGATGTCCTCAAATGGAAAGAATTAGTATGTTACAAGAAAGAAATAAAGATGAATTTGTAGATACTATGCAACCGAAGTTGGCAAGAAATATTTCATTTCCAAATAAGTAAAGATACCGGATAGTGCAGTAATTCCTACTGGAATAAATCTGAATACTAAAGATAAAAGATTAATATGAAAGGCTGACATCAACTAGCATAATTTGAACACAGAGCCCATTTATTTAGAACAGCTGAAAAGCAAAGCTGGTGTGATAGAATGAGTGAATGCAAAGATTACATCCTCACTCACAGACAGAGATCAGCTATCATGCATGGGAATTGTGGCAGAACACAGACAAAGGGAAAAAGGAAGCAACAGTTTGGGGGATGTCCCAGATTTAGGAAAATTCATGATAAAACCAAGAACCCCAGATATAAAGTTAAACACATTTCTAAGCAGAGGATATAGATTGTTGCATGACAATTACCTGGTGCTAGCAGAAGTAATACAAAAGGATTAGGAAGAAAGACTAGAGCTGACAATACAGACTAAGTACTTTGATTCTTTGTTCTTATAAATTTTATTAATATCTTTAGAACAACTTTACCACTTTCAGTTATACTAACAAAATGAACAAAAGTATGTGTTTGCTACTGCAAGGCAAAGGCTCTAATAATTTATTGATTGCAAGCTTGAGGCAGACAAAGCAGAATATTCCCATAAGCTTCAAAATAAGCCTCATTTAGATTTTACTAAAATATGGTGGTGTTTGTTATTAATCACACTTGTACACAATTTTCAAGCAAAGCAAGATATTATTGACATTTCATTGCATACTGTTTTTAAAATGAAGAAAACCATGAAGATAATAACTGGGATGGGAACATAGACCCCACATCTGTCAGTGATATACATTGCTAAAGATCATGTTTATTTACTGTTACCTAGTAAAGAAAAAATAGAAGTTATGTTCTTACCATAACATTCCATGTTAGTTGTCTTCTTCTCGCCTTCTTCTTGCTGGATGGGTTCGGAGCCGACCTCGGCTCCGACTCGGCCACTCTAAAAGCTCGAGAGTTGGTTCCACCGGCTCGAGGCTCCCCTTATATCCCACAATGCTAGGCGAGAGTTACCTCAGATCTCGTTTGTAAGCTAACCCCAGCTTATAATAGTAACAGAATAACTCTAAACAGAGTCCACCTCTAACAACAGGAAGAAAGAAGGGTGACCTACATCCTGAACCAGGAAATATGCACAACAGCATATGCCTAAGAAAGAGGTGGTAGAAAGAGAGGTCACAATCACAACTCCTCTAGGTCTGTCCAGGCCAGGGGGAAGGAGGGTGGGACGCAAGAAGAAGGCGAGAAGAAGACAACTAACATGGAACGTTATGGTAAGAACATAACTTCTATATGTTAAGTTGTCTATCTCGCCTTCATTCTTGCTGGATGGGACCGCGTCCCTAGCACCTTGTCCCGGGTGGCCTAACGGAACAGACTCCTGAGAACAGTGGAACCAAAGTTAGCTCTATGCCTAGAAGCTAAATCCAACTTATAATGAGAAATGAAAGTGTGAGGAGTAGCCCAAGTAGCCGCTGCACAAATGGTGTCAATAGGCAGTCTATCTTGGAAGGCTAAAGAAGTAGCCAAAGCTCTGGTGGAATGGGCCTTAGGTTTATTAGGCAGTTTTTGGTGTCTAATTTCATATACAAGGGAAATCAAAGATGTTAGCCATCTGGATAATGATACCTTTGAAACTGAAAGTCCCTTTCTGCTTTCCGCATAGGAGACAAACAGCTGATCAGATTTTCTGAATTGTTTTGTTCTATCCAAGTAGTACCTCAATTGACGATGAACATCCAGGCAGTGTAATTTTTGTTCAGACCTATTGGAGTATTCTGGAAAAAAAAACAGGTAGGTCAATGCTTTGATTTAGATTTGACGTCGATACCACCTTAGGCAAAAAGGACGGGTTAGTTCGTAAGGATACTCTGTCCTTATGAAACAAAAGATAAGGAGGACGACAGCTGAGTGCTTGAAGCTCTGAAACTCTTCTAGCTGATGTAATAGCTACCAGAAAAAGAGTCTTCCATGATAGCAATTTTAAAGAACAGGAGACTGCAGGTTCGAAAGGGGGGAGAATCAAAGAAGCAAGAACTAAATTTAGGTCCCAAGGAGAAGGAGGATTTCTTATAGGAGGTCTGAGAAGAAAAACTCCTTTCAAAAAGGCTTTGCAAAGCTTGTGGGACATTAAGGCAGATTCAGAAATACCCACATGAAAGTTAGAAATAGCTGCCAATTGAACTTTAAGTGTAGAGGAGATGAACCTGCATGGAAGAGTTCAGCTAGAAAATCAAGGACTAATTGGATGGAAGCAGTGAAAGGATCTATGTCCTTTCCTTGAGCCCAATATGTGAAGCGTTTCCACTTACTCAAATAAATCTTCGAGTGGAAGATTTATGGGAAGCTATCAAAATATCTCTAACAGAGTGAGATAATTGAGGAAGCCTGGCTAAGGTTGGAACTGGAGGAACCAAGCAGTGAGGTTCAGAGAGGGGAGGGAGCGATGAAACTGACCCGACTGATGGATCAAAAGATCTGGAACTAGGTCCAGATTCCACGGTCGCTCCAAAAGAAATCGATGTAGAAAGGGGAACCACACTTGTCGAGGCCAGTAAGGAGCAATGAGGATCAATGAGGCCTTCTGAGCGATAGCTTTCTGTATCACTTGAGAGATTAGTGGGAAGGGAGGAAATGCATACAGAAGTCCCCGGGGCCAAACTTGGACTAGAGCGTCTCTGCTGGGTTGGCCTGGTAAAGGGAATAGAGTGAAATATTCTCTGCACTTGCTGTTTTGGGGAGTAGCAAAAAGATCGCAGCAAGGCTGACCCCACTTGAGAAATATTTCTCTCACAACAAAGTCTTTCAGAGACCACTCGTGAGGCATGAGGATAGCTCTGCTCAACTTGTCCGCAATTTGATTGGACTTCCCGGGGATGTGCGTTGCTATCAGAAACCGCTGAGAAGAAATCGCCCATTGCCACAGTCTGAGTGCTTCTCGACACAGGGGGTATGACCTGGTTCCGCCTTGTTTGTTGATGTACCACACTACAGACATATTGTCTGTTTGGATTGCAATCGTTCCCAAGGGAAGAGAGTCTTGAAGGGCTTGCAACGCTAAAAGCACTGCTCTCATCTCCAGAACATTTATGTGCAAGTGGCATTCGTTTGGTTGCCATGTGCCCTGGACCGTCCTGCCCTGATAATGCCCCCCCCACCCGATCAGGGAGGCATCCGTTGTCAGAGTAGCAACCGGAGGGGGTGGAACAAAGGGTCTTCCCAACAAAGGGGAAGACATGCACCACATGAGATGATTTTTGCACGCTTGCGTGATCATAATGGTGTGAGACATTGGAAGTTGCTGGTATGACCATTGAGTAAAGAGCATCCATTGAAGGATCCGCATGTGGAATCTGGCCAATGGAAGCAGAGGTATGGCCGCTGCCATAATTCCCAACACTTTCAGAACTAACCTGGCTTTGATTCTGTTGTTGTTGAAAAGGAGTGAGACCAGTTTGTGAATGTCTGTTATTCTCTGATGTGTTAGTCTCGCAGACATGTTTACTGTGTCTAGATTTGCGCCTATGTAGGTAATAGTACGACAAGGCGACAAAACAGACTTTTCGCAATTTATTGAAATACCCAGCTTTTGACAAATGCGAAAAGTGTAATCCCTGGCCATCAGAAGGAGATGCTTGGTGGGAGCTGTGAGGAGCCAGTCGTCCAAATATGGAAACACCTGGAATCCTTGTCGTCTCAGGTGAGAAGCTACCACTGCCATGCATTTGGTAAACACCGGGGCAGTGGTGAGACCAAAGGGCAGGGCCCTGAACTGAAAATGACTGGTTCCCAGCCTGAAGCGGAGGAATCTTCTGGAGCGCCTGTTCATTTTATGTGATAGTACGCATCCTGAAGGTCTATAGAGCACATCCAGTTTCCTTTGCCCAAAGGGGAAGGATGGATTGCAGCGTGACCATCCGAAATCTTGTTTTCTTGACTGATCTGTTCAAGATACTGAGATCCAAAATTGGTCTCCAGTCCCCTGTTTTCTTTGGAACTAAAAAGAACCTTGAGTAGATTCCGGATCCTTGCTGGTCTGCTGGAACTGGCTGAATTGCTCTTTTGCAAGCAGTTTTGAAATCTCCAAAACCGCTAGATCCCTTTGAGCGGTGGAACATCTGGAAGGGATTTTTTGACTGATTTGGAATGCGAAGAAAGGGATAGAATAGCCTTCGAAATGATGGACTGTACCCATTTGTCTTGAGTCAGGGATAGCCAGGCTTCTGGGTACAGTGACAATCTTCCCCCGACTGCCTCCGAAGATAGGCAGTCGGGCAACACCTCAGGGATGCTGAAAGGGCTTGTCAGGGAAGGCTTCCCGATTGCCCTGGTTCTGCGGACCCCCCCTGCCCCTAGGGCGACGTCTACCATTGTTATTCCCGCCTCTGCCTTTGGCGGGGAAACGACTCTGTGCGTCAGGCGAAGTCCCTTGAGATTGTTTACGGAACCACATCTTTCCACCTTTCTGGCCTTTGGGGTAAGGCCTAGAAGGAGCAGAAAAACAGACTCCGACGGCAGAAATGGTCTTGCCATCAGTTTCGCACCTAGTCAAGGTTTCTTTCACTTGAGGACCAAAGAGGGATGATCCATCAAACGGGGAGTTAGTGAAAGACGTCTTGAAAGGTCCAAATTGCATAGCCGCATCCAGGCATGCCTACGTAAGGCCACACCTGTCCCTGCGGCTCTACTCGCTCCATCAGCCGCATAAGAAAGAAGGCGCATGGAGGAGTTGGTTATGGAGTTAAGGGTAGCCAGCTGCGTGTTCATCTTATCTTGGAAACCCGCAGCTGTAGGGTCCTTTAACATTTCACTCGCTTCCTTGATCAAGTCCCTTTGAAGACGAGTAAAATGGCACAGGTAGTTCAGCGAACGCATGGTAAATGTCGCTGACGAGAACATCCGCTTCCCGTACCTGTCCATGGACCTAGATTCCTTGTTAGGTGGATGGACAGGTACTGAAGGATCAGCTAGCTCCTTCTTAGTGGCAGCAGCTACCACCATAGCATCCACAGAAACTCCTTTTGTTAAGAACTGTTTGTCTGCTGGTGCCGTTATGAACTTGGAGGGTCTCCTGGGAGTGGGGGCCACTGAATCAGGAGCCGTCCATGCCTTCTTAGCAACCACCTGCATGAGGGGGTCAAAGGGGGGGGACACCCAGGAGGTGGAAGGACGAGAGCCAAACGCCTCAAGATACACAGATTCGTCCTCCGAAGGGTTGAGGGCTGGCCAATTTCCCCTCTGTTTCAGGATCTCTAGAATGTCTGCAAATGAGACATCTTCAGAAGGGGAACGGGGGGAACCCTCAGAATCATCCAAATCTGTGTCTGATGTGATGGACTCAGGTGAGTCAATGTGTTTCCTCTTACACTTCCTCTTCCGAGGAGGCTCTTCTGCCAAATCAGGAGAGGCCTCGGAAGAGGATGAAATCCCCACAGGGGGTTCCTGAGGAGCTGGCTCTCTGCGGTCCGGGATGAGGGAGTGAGTCGACTTAACATGAGGCACTGTAGAGGGAGGGGCGGACGGAGCCGACTGTGGAGTAGAGCCAGGCTCTAACACACTCCGCATGACCTCGAATGCACCCCTGTCAGGCAGAGCCAGAGGTCCCCGCTTCGAGAAGCTAAGAACCCCCCTCGGCACTGACAGTGATGGCTCCGAGGCCGATGTCGGAGCCGAACTCACCAGCGCCGAAGCACCAAGAGGGAGAGGGGGGTCGGACAAGGGTCCGATGCCACTCACCCCCTCGGAGCCGACGAGGGAAGTCCGGCGCCGAGATTCTTCCAAGGAAGAAATCGGAGCCGACGACGGAGCCGAAGACAATTGTATCGGCTCCGACGCTATCACAGTCTCGGTTCCGACGCGACCCGGCTCCGAGCTCAAGAGAGTCGAAGGAGGAATATATTGATGGACCGGGGCAGGCATCGACTGATGAGTCGGGCTCTGAAGCATCTGGGCCAGTGCCTCGGACTTAAGAAGTCGACTCACTACCCTCTGAAGGTCATGATCCGACAGCCTCGATGACCTAGAGGAGTGAGATCTTTGGCTCCGTTCAGACAGCAGGGGAGATCCTGGAGCCGAATGAACAGAGCCAAGAGATGGTGACCTGGACCTCTTCCTAGTTGTCGGCTCCGCAGGTCTGGTCGGAGCCGACACGGAACTAATACCTCGGCTCCAGCCGGAGCCGAGGGAACCACAGAAACTGTGGACTGAGACTCATCGGCTCCAGCCGGAGCCGATGTAGGCAGAGGTTTAGAAACCTTAGGTCTCGGCTCAGTTATCGGAGCCGAAGACCTAGATGCCTTAGAGGGCTTCCCTGTAGAAACAGAAAGGGAATCCTCTGGCTTGAGTAAGCCCCTTAAGATCAATTTTTTTTTCTTTCCTGCAGGACCCTGGGGCTGAAGCCATGGCACACAGCACAGGAGTCCTGCAGGTGCAAAGGTCCCAGACAGTAGACACAAGAAGTGTGAGCGTCTGTCAGAGACATTTTCTGACAGCACGCATCACACTTCTTGAATCCGGAGACCTTTGCTTCCTTAGACATTTCTAAAGGTGTAATCAAACACACACACAAACACACTAATTACACCCTGTCAAGTTAAATTATAATAAAACCACTAACTAGGTTTTTAAATAAGAAATAATACACACACTCCACTAGGGAAAGAGAAAGGCCTGAAGGCCCAAGGGAAGAACCTAAAGTTCTTGAGGGAAAAAAATGGGAATTTTTTAGAAGGGGATAAAAATTTCTCTAAACTAAGGGAAATAAGTAAAAATATTAAAATTAAAGGGGTTTTAATAGACTAAGTTACACAAGAAAAATTCACTTACCAAGAACCGGTAGAAAACCAACCTCGATGCTGTAGCGGCAAACGAGATCTGAGGTAACTCTCGCCTAGCATTGTGGGATATAAGGGGAGCCTCGAGCCGGTGGAACCAACTCTCGAGCTTTTAGAGTGGCCGAGTCGGAGCCGAGGTCGGCTCCGAACCCATCCAGCAAGAATGAAGGCGAGATAGACAACTTAACATCTTTATATTTGAATACAAGAATTACTTTTTAGAGTCTTCTGACTTAATTACAACTGTGGTATATTTCATGCAGCTTCATTGCCTGCCACCACATTAGGCTGCTTTTTGTATTAGAACTTAAGTGAAATGTCAATTCAAAGAAAATATTCAGTTCAAAACTTGATGTCACCTACTTGTCTTAGAGACAATCTTAAAGAAATTAAACTAAGAGAAAAATGTATCTAGGATGCAACCTTTTAAAAATATTTATTAGATTCTAGAATTACAAAACATAAGCAAACAAAATATAATACAGTAACCATATATATCTGTGTGTACATCAAGACAGAAAATTGCCTTACAAAAACAGAACAAATTATAGAAATTACAGAATGCTAACTAATATTTGTCTAATAAAGAGCTTAGTGTTAACTAGCATTTAAAATCACAGACAAATCTACTTATTCTCATCTTAATGGTAGCTAGATCTTTGGGGCAAACAACAGTGGTGATATTTATATATTCAGCAAATTAATGAGTGGACTCACTTTTTCAATATTTTTAGTCAGTGTTCTGGCATTGGCTAACAAGCTGCAAAGGAGAGAGTATTGTAATCTTGGTACACATCCAAGAATTATAGCATTAAACATTACCAATAAACTAGATAAAATAAACTTGTTTGATTATAAAGCCTGTAAGGAAGCTTGGGCTTGTTCCCAGAAAGAAAGAATCACTTTACAGTTGAACAACACATTACCAATTAGCTTTGCCTGAAAATTTACTTCTCCAGCAAGCAGTTTTTTCCTTCTTATGTGTAATGTCAAGTTTATGGAGTGTAAAAAAGGTCTACATAAGAATTTCCATGAATAAGTTCCCAGATAATGAAGATGTAGTGTGGGGGTGACAAAATCATATCGTTATCAAATTAAGTTAATGTTGAGCTGCTTATCTGTATAGCATATTCTCAATAATTGTCATTCCCTCAGCATATAGATCTTTTCAATACTTTGTAAATGATAGATGGATACAATTTCCTATTATCAATATTAGCTTCAAGATTATTAAGAAAAGTAATCATGGACAGATATTCTATTCTTGAAGAATTTGACATTTTACTCAATGTTCTGTAATAAGTATTGTCTACAGTTCTATACAATATACCAGTTGTTCATGTTTAAGTTGAATTGACAATTTAATCATCTATATTTAGTGATGTATTTTCTTTTAAGAACTGATTACAATAAAATAAGTCCACATCTTTGAAACTTTATATTTTCTATAAATCCTTAAACTATTTTAACTTTGTAATATAAGCTAGAAGCCTGATGAAAGAAACAGGTCTTCTCTGATTAACTCCTATCAAAACCATAATAGCACTGTGGTCTGAGATAGGACAAGTCATTACTTTAAATAATTCTAGTTTGAAGACCAAATTACTGGAAACATAAACCAATCAATTCTGGATTGATTTCCAAACCTATAAGAGTAATAGGTAAAGAATAAATAATTTGTTTCAATGAATTAATTTGCATGTATAAGATTCATACAATTAGTAAACTTGGAAAGGGCTTTAGCTGATGCAGAGATCTTAGGTTTATTAATAACACTTGTATTTCTAGCATTAAGAATACAATTAAAATTATTAGCATTCGTAAATGAAGTAAGGTGATCTCAGTACTTTTTGAAAATTTTTGCTACAGAATCTAACACATATTAACCAAAGTAAATATACTTTTTTGATATTCTTTTTGCATGGCATACCTTTGCTGTCACAAAATGAATGAATAACTTCAGGTATAACATTGGAATTTCTCACTAGACTTACAGTAACTCTCCTCTTTTCTTTAAAACAGGAAGCAAAACATGAATAGTCACTTGTATATATAATCCAACTCCTTTTGCAAGAGATGAGCTTCTAGTAAAAAGGCAACATGAATATTATATATATAAACAACAAAGACTATCAGTGAGTCCCAGCTCACTCCTCTTCCACAAAGTTATTTTCAAAAAAGCCAGAGCATTTTACATAAAACCTCAAAGAAATCGATGGACATTATACCCAATACCAGGAAAAGGGCTGAACAATCGAGAGAAGCCAGAGAAGAGCAAGGCATGGACAAAGATAAGAAGGATGGACATATGTAACATAGTACTATAGTTAAACCTAAAAAGTATGAGGTTAAAACTAATTGTTCCAACTATGCCAAAAAAAATGCAAGGAAAAGGAACTTTAGATTAAATAAAGAGTAGCATCAACTGTCGATGTTTTGTTTGTTTTACTTTCATTAGATAGTGAAACAGAAAGGAAAGTTTTTATTCATGTGCATCGGGTAGTGAAGATGAAAAAATGCTTGACTTATTAAATACACATATGCTTAAAAGATAATAATTTTTTTTTTTGTAAAAAAAATAAATATATACGCTTTTTGATCTCTACTGAATACAATGTTAGAAAAGGAAATAGAGGCTTGAATAAAAAAAAAGCTTATTATAATACAAAAAATTGGGAATGGAAAAGTTGTAACAACTGAGTAAAAAACTGTAATATAGTCTTTAAACAAGCAGACAAAGGGGAAAATTAGTTATATTAAATTCTCATGATTATTATAGTATGTTATGTAATCTAGATAACAACAATGTATATTAAAAAACTAACATTAATCAGCTATGTCAAGCAGAAAAGGATTTTGAAAAATTATTAAAAATTGCAAAATTCTTTTTGTACCTAAAAAACATAAAGATCTGAACCGACCACCTGGTCGGCCCCTATTGTGTCAGCTTTTGGATATTTTACTTATAATCTTTGCATCATGTTACATGAAATATTGATAAAGAAAGTTCTGCTGTTACCTTCTTATATACAAGATTCATATGATTTTCTAAGGAAAATAAAAGATATATATTGGGGTGAAAATATGTGCACCAGCCTATGCTAACCTGTTTATGGGGCTATTTGAAAATGAACATCTATTTTAGATTTATTGATGACCTAATTTTCATTTGTCATGGAGACATCAGATAATTTCATTGATGAATTAAATAATAACAGATTGGGTATAAAATTTGATATTTCGCTTAGGGGCAATAATGGCTTTCCATATATACTAGTATTCATAGAAAATTTGATGGGAGATAGTTGCCATCCCCCATACGTTGTCAGCCATCCCCTTTTTGAGAATAAAAGACAACCCAGATGATGTAGAAAATAGCTTGCATAGAGCCTTTAAACAGAGTAAGGGCACTACTAGACAAAATAACTATCAAAGGAACAATAAATATGGGACTGAACAGAAATCATTATGGAATATTGGAATTTTATTAAAAAGATATAACATCACTGAAAAATATAAAATTAATGACATCATATAGAAAGGGGAAAAATATACAGGACTTTCTGATACACAGCATTTATAAAAGCCTTGTACTAATGAATTAAATGTTGTGAAGAATTTGGGAACATTCCCTTGTGGAAAATGTGTTATATGTAAACATGTTGTAAATGAAGTGAATAAAATAAATGGCAAAATTTTTGTTACAAAAGGCAAATATACATGTATGAGCAAAGGTGTTGTGTATGTCATATTCTGTGATTGTAACAAATATTATATTGGAGAAACAAAAAGAATGCTAGCAGATAGGATAAAAGAACATATTAGAGATGTTAAAATAATAAAATTACTAGTCCTATTGCTGAACATTTTAACTCAGTGCACCATGGAAATATTGAGAATATAAAAGTGTCTGTTCTGGAACATGTTCCATTATATTATAATGATGTTGATAGGCAAAAAATATGTTAAGACAAAAGGAATGCATTTTGATTATGAAATTTGGGACTTTGCATCCACATGGAATGAACAGAGAATGTAACTGGCAATGTCTTGTTTAAGACTATGACTTTAAATATATTTAAGCTATGTGATTTGATAGTTTAATTATGTAATTGATTGATTACTTGGTTTTTTGTATATATTGCAAGTGTTTTATGAGTTTTACTGTTTTACTCTGTAAAGGCTGTTGGCCGAGGCGCTAGAGAAGGAACTGTTCAACGAAATAAATTTTATTGGAAGGTAGAGCTGGGACTCACTGATAGTCTTTGTTGTTTATATATATACATCTTGTTTGCTGTTGTTTGAATATGAATATTATATAGTTTAAGATATGTAAAAGGGTGAACCCTGTTGTCACCACTATTAGGATCACTTACATTCAAAGAAATGCAGTTTAAAGAGGTACATAATTTTATTAGAAGAACTAACATGAAGCTAATGTAAACCATCCCATAGCTGCATAAATAAAGAAACCAATGGATTTAAAGCCAGGCTATAATAATACCAGAAATATTATTTGTATGAATGCAGTAACTGATGTAGACACAAAAAAATAATACACAGAAAATCAATCAAAACTGTATTATATAAAATCTTTTCTACTCAATGGAACATATTTTTCCTAATTCAAGTAACAATGTAAGCACCACTTCTAAGTTGGTGGTGCTTAAATACCAAAACAAAAATCTGCCAAGCAGCAGGAAAAATAAGTACAAAAAAATGATATTTTCAAAAGAATCACAAAATAAGTAATATCAGAAGTAAACATTGACTGTAGCATACAACAAAGTAAAAATAATAAATAAGATTACATAAGCTTTAATAAGTGATTAGTTTTTGGAAAGCACACAAAAGATTAGGATTCTGGTACACTTTTCTCCCTAACCTGCCAACCATTTATTTAACAGTATACAGTTCTGACACTGATGTTATAAACAATATTGATCTGCAGTTACTCCTTATCAGAACAGCATATAGGTTCATAGGTTCATACTAGGCTATCTGCCCTAGGGCATTTATAAGCCTAGCCAGAGTGTGTTTGGCTTTCGCCACCCATTTTAAAATAATTTTGCTATGCCCTTTTTCGAGGTTAGTATACTGTGCCTCTGTCTAACAGTGACACAGAAGTGATACCTGGGGTAAACCTATGATCTCCCATCCACTCATCAAGATTCCTCTTGAAGAGAGTCAATGAGGGACTCTGCCTAACCTGGACTGGGATTTTATTCCAGAGTGAAGGGAGCCTCTGGGTTATGAATCTGTCCCTCCAGCATGTCCTATTTATTTCAGTGCTGAGGTTCAAGTCTCTCAAGCGCATAGCTCGATGGGATTTGGATTTTCTGAGGTGCAGCATGTCCATTAATTCGGGTTGGACATGGCTTTATCGTCAGGCACAGATCGCCTCTGAGCAGGCGGTATGCCACTGAGTAGAGCTGGAGTTTCTTTAACCGGGCAGCATATGGCATCTGTTTGAGCCCTTTGATCCTCTTGGTGAGGTACTTTTGGGGTCTTTCCAGTTGCTGCAGGTGTCTGGTAAGGTACATCCCAAAGGGCATTGTACTCAATTATGGGCCTGATGAGGGATGAGTAAAGAGGCACGATGACCTCCCCTGATCTAGATGTGAATCCCTTCATGATTAGATGGGCTATATAAAATGTTTTTCTAACCACTTTGGCCACGTGGTTGTCAAATGAGAGATTGCTATCAACTTGGTTCCCCAGGTCCCTAATTACTTCTTCTGTACTTAATGGATTACCACCTATGTGGTAATTTGTGGGCACTTTATTTTTGCCAAAGGGGATGATTATACACTTTTTGGCGTTTAGCTTGAGGCCATGGCTCTGGCACCAGTTGTCTGTTTCTATGAGGCCCTTTTGGAGGATGCTTGTGTCGGCTGGAGTGTCGATTATGGTGCCCAGTTTGCAGTCATCTGCAAACTTGGTCAGCCACAGTCCTTCCGTGTTGGCCTGTACCTCCGAGAAATATATACCGATCAAGAGAGATCCCAGGACTGAGCCTTGTGGGATGCCACTTGTAACTGGTTTGGAGTCTGACATGGCTCCAGCAATTCTAACCATGTGGGTTCTGTCCTTGAGCCAGTTTGCAACCCATCTAGTGACATAGGGGTTTATATTTAAGCTGGTGAGCTTATCTATAATGCCCGAGTGAGGTATTGTATCGAAGGCTTTTGCGAGGTCCAGGTAGGCTGTGTGGACCACCTTCCCCTCATCAATGGCCTTAGTGACTGTTTCAAAGAAATCAACCAGGTTTAAGAGGCAGGATCTGCCCTTAACAAAGCCAAACTGGGTAGGATCCAGTGTCTGTAGGTCCCCAATATCTTTATTTATGAGGTCCATGATGATCCTTTCCATAGCTTTGCAGACCAAGCTAGTCAGGCTTATGGGGCAATAGTTTCCAGGATCCGTTGAGGCACCAACTTTGTGGAGAGGGACCACTGTTGCTGTACGCAACTCTTTGGGTACATATCCTGTAGTAAGGCTGAGATTGAACAGTAGTTTTATGTTTGGGTTTAGCTCTTCTTGGAGTTCATGTAGGACGCCGCCCGGGACACTGTCTGGTCCCATTGATGCTGTGTTTTTTGCTTTGGAGAGGGCAGCTCTTACCTGAGCATCTGAGATGTCAGGGGGGGCAGCACTCTGCTGGGATAGATAGTTGCCCTTTTGGTGGGGGGGGGAGAAGTTTGCGCTGAACCTGTCAGCTAGGATGTTGGCAATGTCTGTGGGCTCGATGTATTTTTTGTCATTTTGGACTAATTCTGAGCATATCTGGGAATTCCCACCCAGGTTCCTAACATAACTAAAGAAAGCCTTGTGATTATCCTTAGTGTCCTGTGCAATTTTTCTCTCAAAGCTGGCCTTAGATGATTTTATGAGTGCCCGTAGTTTTTTGCTAATACTGATCAGAGATGCCTTCCCTTTTTGGGATTTTGCTCTATCATGTAGTAGCTCTACTCCTTCTATTGTATAGTTTGTTTATGGCTGGGGTCCACCAGTCAGGACGTCTGCCTTTGGAGGATTGGGACTTGGTTTTATTTGGGATTGCATGATCCATGCATTCCTGAAGGTGTTCATAGAATGCGTTTATAAAGGATTCTGCAGTCTGGGCCATATTTTCCACAGGCCCGGGGGCTTTGAAGGATTCCACCTCGGTTTTGAGGAGTGTGAAATTTGCATTAGAGAAGTTTTTCACTGTGGTTTTCAGGGCAGGGGGTGGAGTCGGGATGTGAATATCCAGTGAGATTAGTTTATGGTCTGATCTTACCAATGAGGGATACACTTCTGGTCTGGAGCATAGAGTCCCCATGTTGGTGATGATCAGGTCCAGTATGTTTTCCCTCTTGTGGGAGTGGTAACAAGTTGCTCCATAGCATTTGAGTTTATAAATTCTAGGAACCTTTGGGCTAGGGTGTTGGAGCTAGAGTAATGCTCCCAGTCTATGTTTGGGTAGTTGAAGTCGCCCAATATAATGGTGTTTGGAGAGACCTTCATATTTTCCAGTGTTCTCAGGAAGGCCGAGTGGGGTTCCTGGGTTTGGGAGGGTGGTCTGTAGCAGGCTATAAACTGGAAGGCAGTTTTACCCACTGTTAGTTGCACATGGATAGTCTCTGATGCTTTGTGCTGTGCCACCAACCTGGAGGTGTGGGTATCTTTGACGAATATTGATACTCCCCCTCCTTTTGTGGTTCGGTCCAAGTTTTGGGGCTGAAAAGCATGGTATGAGGTATAACCTGGTAGTGCTGGGGTGCTCTCGGGAGCCTTGAACCAGGTTTCTGTTACTGCACAGATACCGATGTTCTCCATGCCAAGGAGAGTTTCGAGTGCGTGCATCTTGAGGTTTAGACTTCTGGCGTTGAGTAGCATTACTCTTAGTTTCTTATCCCTTGTGATACCTATGGAGGTGGGTTTGTCTTTTGAGCCTTGCCTAAAAAAGGCACTATGGGAGTAGCAAGGGCCTTTGCCAATATCCGAAAGCCCAGGGGTGACAGGTGCAAGCATCGTGGCTTGCTGAGCATGTCATCCCAGGCTGACAGGCATTGGATCCCCTTTGAATGACACCAATACTTAAGCCAATTGTTGAAATTGATCATCTTGTCTTCATATTGTGGCATCATTCTTGGTTGAGGGTAAGATGCTACTCAAGGTCAGGGTCATAACGGCCAGGACTACATGCTCAGATAGCTCCTCTATGTCTCTTTTCATGTAGTCCAGGGAGGTACGTCTCAGGTCATTCACACCAGCATGGACAATAACTGAGTCATATTTGTACTTGCCTTGGAGTGACCTGAGTGCTTGTGTTATGTGGCGGATCCTAGCACCCAACAGGCAGCTCACCGTGATCTTCTCCTTGTTCAGCCTGGTGAGCGGGACGTCAGTGTGCCTGATGATAGAGTCACCTATTACAAGTGTATCAGGTGTGTTGTTTAACCTTAAGGGCTGTGACTGTTCGGCACACTGGCTTTGTGAGCTATGTGTTGTACCTGTTTTGTTTTGGGGTAGCGGTTGCTTGGGTGTCTGCTTTTGAGGTCTCTGCTGCTTAGGCAGATTTTTGTTTAGAGCCTTTGAGTATGTTTTTGTGTGTTTATGTGTTTGGTTTGCTGTCGTGGTAGGTCTATGTGAGACTGGAATTGTAGTGAGTGTGGTTTCCTTCTCCTCCTGACTGGTTACGCCAGTACTGAGTTGAGAGAGCTTAGCCTCCAGTATGGCTATATGGTTGCATCTCTCACATGTGTTGGAATTTGTTGGGAGGAGGAGAGGGTTGTCTGTGTACATGAGGCAGTTGTAACATTGCCTCAAGATTCCCAGATTCACCAGCTGGACCAGAGAGGAGATTGACAACTGACCTTTGGACATGCTAGAATAGTATTGGGAATTCCTTTATAATTGAAAAAAAAGGGCTAATGGGGAACAAGGTACTCAAGGGGAGTTTGTGAGGGTGTAGTGCTTTTAATTTTTTAGTGCTGACTTATATAATTGCTTTAGTGGGCAAGTGCCAGATAACTTAAATGCAATGTGTTACAGGTAACTTAAATGCAAAAATGACAAGCAGTAACTTTCTTTCAAGTGAAACAAGGAAATAAGTACAGTAAGCAATGCAGATATCACTAGCGATCCACAGAAGCGTTGAAAAGCTGCATTTTAGGTGGAATTAGCGTTTCAGGGAAATAACAAGCAAACACACAACAAGCATACAAACAAAGCTAGATTCAGCATGCCTGGATCTAGTCTATGCTACAGCAAACAAGACATACCAATTTCAGTAAGAAACAGTTCAAATACGCAGGCACTATAAGCCTTTAACCAGAAATTCCCAGCTCAGAAGAGCAGAGTTCAGCCTCTCCTCCCACAAGAGTGCAGACCACGAACCTTCTTAATGTAAAATAACTGGCCTGAAGCCCAAGTGCTTAAACCAGAACTAATATACTTTTAGAATAACAGACATTGAGCCCTCAATCAGCAGTTTGGCAGTCTCAGTTTGCTTATAACATATATTCAGCCTTGCTTATGAGTCATAATAAATTTCCATAGTCACATATACACCATACAGATGTATAATGGCAGTTATAATATGCAAATCTGTTTATTTCAGATTTCTGAGAGTTAAGAAAATACAGAAGAGCTAGGAGAAAAAAAAACTCACCAGAATACAGAGAGGACATACATAATTTAAATAAAAACATCTCAGCTGAGAAATGAACTGCAATCCTTTGACTATGAAATGTCAATATAAATCATAACACCTAAAGCCATTGTAATTAGGCCACCTACTTATTAATATATTTAACTCATTACTTCCGAGTGATGTGTCCAGGTGCATCTGCAGTCAACTCCCACTGATGCCTCTAGGTGTCAAATAGTGCTTACTCCTACTTTCATCTTAAAAGCTTACACAATGGCAAACTCAACTGCATTAATATTTGACCTCTGTCTAGTGCAGGTAAATAGAGATTCTTTTGTTTTTATTATATTAATGTATATAGATATAATTTTCACATTTTTCTAAATATTTAAAAAAACATGTAACGCAGACAGAACTCCTTAGCCTCATATGAAAGCTCTCCGCTTGATGAATAAAATGCTGCTAAATGAGATATTGTGAGTTGTTTACAAAATATTGCAAATGTAATAGTTACTGTGTTTACTGTGACATAAAATTTGGTTTAAAACCTAGAACCTAAATAATACTACCACTATAAAAATAATTTGTGCTGAAGAGTTTGCCATTAATACTTCTATCATAATTCCTATGGTTCCAGAAATATGTGCATTTGTTTGAACTATGAGGACATAATTTGATTCTGTCAAAAAACTTACAGGGCAAACTTCCTGAGCTCCATTGGAGTGAATGAGTTGACTAAATAAGTATATAAAAGGGTTCTCCTGTGTTTTATTCAGCATTGCTTTGGTCAACAAACACTAGGGGTAGTTGAGATTGTCAAACGTCTGGATAGTCGAACATCTTATAGCTCAATATGCCATTTCTTCAAAACAGCTGAGTGGAGACTGGGGGAGTTAGAGTTATGTATCTGTGTGTCTGGATGCTAGGGTTAGTGTAAAAAATGGTTAAGGGCACAGGTGTTTTGTGTTTGCATGGGAGCCTGCATATTTTAGAGTTAGGGTCAGGGTTAGGTAAGGGGTTAGATTTTATGTTTGTAGTGTGGTTTAGTGCATGTTTGTGTGTCTGAGTGTGTCTTGTGTAGTGGCAGTGTTATGAGAAGGGCTTTTTAAGGTACAGTGTGGGGTGAGGTGGGGTCGGGACAGGATTAGGGTTGGCATGCATTATTGAGGTGATGCATGTGTGCAAATTATGTGGATGTTGTAATCAAGGGGGATTGTATTCAATGTTCACACATTTTTAAATGGAAAACAATGAGTACTGAGGGTGCAGTCTGTAAAGATATACAAATACAACATGATAAGTGTCTCTCTGGATGCTTTGTATTTCTTGCATAATTTTTATTTTACTTATATTTGTTTACTAGGGTAGTGCACTGATCAATATTGACCAATTTTAGGTTCAGCCTGGGTGTAATTCAAAACAACTCACAAACATAAAATACAGAAATGTAAGAGATTAACAGAGTGATTCAGACTAATTTCATAGAAAAATTGTGTATATACATTCTAATGCACAAGTACAAAGCAATTTACAATCAAGCAGAGTGTAATGTACAGTATATACATTAGTTTCTAAAGTGAGTCAATCTTTATTGAATCTTGAGAGAGGGGAAGACAGTCAGGAAAGGTTTAGGCTATGTGATATGCCCTGTTTTGAAGCAGGAGCATTTTGTTTGGATAAAGGAGTGCTTTTTGAGTTGCATTCTGAGTTTGGAATAATTGTTGATTTCCTTAACGGCAATGGGAAAATCTTGCCAAAGAGTAGGTGCCTGAGATGAGAAAGCATGTGTAGTGCTTTGGAGTTTGGTTCTAGGGGTAATGAGAGTTGGTGTGACAGAGCATGTGCAGTGCTGTGGGGTTTGGCTCTAGGGGATAATGAGAGTTGGTGTGACAGCGCATGTGCAGTGCTGTGGGGTTTGGTTCTAGAGTAATGAGAGTTGGTGTGACAGAGCATGTGCAGTGCTGTGGAGTTTGGTTCTAGTGGTAATGAGAGTTGGTGTGACAGAGCATGTGTAGTGCTGTGGGGTTTGGTTCTAGGGATAATGAGAGCAGGTGTGACAGAGCATGTGCAGTGCTGTGGGGTTTGGTTCTAGGGGTAATGAGAGTTGGTGTGACAGAGCATGTGCAGTGCTGTGAGGTTTGGTTCTAGGGATAATGAGAGCAGGTGTGACAGAGCATGTGCAGTGCTGTGGGGTTTGGTTCTAGGGATAACGAGAGCAGGTGTGACAGAGCATGTGCAGTGCTGTGGAGTTTGGTTTTAGGGGTAATGAGAGTTGGTGTGACAGAGCATGTGTAGTGCTGTGGAGTTTGGTTCTAGAGTAATGAGAGTTGGTGTGACAGAGCATGGCAGTGCTGTGGAGTTTGGTTCTAGGGGTAATGAGAGTTGGTGTGACAGAGCATGTGCAGTGCTGAGGGGTTTGGTTCTAGGGATAATGAGAGCAGGTGTGACAGAGCATGTGCAGTGCTGTGGGGTTTGGTTCTAGGTGTAATGAGAGTTGGTGTGACAGAGCATGTGCAGTGATGTGGAGTTTGGCTCTAGGGGTAATGAGAGCAGGTGTGACAGAGCATGTGCAGTGCTGTGGAGTTTAGTTCTAGGTGTAATGAGGGTTGATGTGACAGAGCATGTGCAGTGCTGTGGGGTTTGGTTCTAGGGATAATGAGAGCAGGTGTGACAGAGCATGTGCAGTGCTGTGGGGTTTGGTTCTAGAGTAATGAGAGTTGGTGTGACAGAGCATGTGCAGTGCTGTGGGGTTTGGTTCTGTGGTAATGAGAGTTGGTTTGACAGAGCATGTGCAGTGCTGTGGGGTTTGGTTCTGTGGTAATGAGAGTTGGTGTGACAGAGCATGTGCAGTGCTGTGGGGTTTGGTTCTAGAGTAATGAGAGTTGGTGTGACAGAGCGTGTGCAGTGCTGTGAGGTTTGGTTCTAGAGTAATGAGAGTTGGTGCGACAGAGCATGTGCAGTGCTGTTGGGTTTGGTTCTAGAGTAATGGAGTTGGTGTGACAGAGCATGTGCAGTGCTGTGGAGTTTGGTTCTAGGGGTAATGAGAGTCTGGGTGGTTTGTGGGCAGTGTCATAGGTTGTATGAGGAGTTTTTCATGAAGTCTAGTTTCAAGGGGAGTAAATGTGAGGAGTTGAAGTAATTTGTTGGGATCTTAAAAGTAGGTTATATCTTTGTTTTATGAGTAGCCATTTGGCTTTATCTAGGGTGATACAGTGATGGTCACAGTAAGTTTATAATGAATCAGCAATGATGCTAGAGATAGTCTGGACTGTGGCAGTGTTTTTCTTGGAGGCAGAAGCAAACCATTTTTGCTCTAGCTGATTGGGATAGAAAAAAGGACGTATCCTGGCCCAGAAGAGGAAGGAGTTGATTTTGGCTCTTACTTTGTCTATCTCGAAATGGAAGTTTAATGACTAATCAAGCCATAGCCCTAGGTATTTGAAGGTGGAGGTTGTCTCTATGGAATGGTTGTTTTGGTCAAAGATACTTAAAATAGTTAAGTGTTTGGTGAATTTTCTGTGGAGTTCCAAAAAGCATAGTTTTGGTCTTGGCGGGATTGAGAAGTAGTTTATGGTTTATGAATTATTGGTGGAGCTCAAGTAAGTCTGATTGGTATTGGTATTGGCATTTAATGATGGTGAAAGGGTGATTTGATCAGTAAATGATTATGTCATCAGCATAGAGGATTTGGGGAAGAGGGAGGAGGTCACAAGTAAGTTTGTTAATGAATATGAAGAAGAGGAGGGGGAGCAAGAATGGATCCTTGTGGTACAACTTTGGTAAGAGGTGTCGATTCTGATTGAGAGGATTCTGTTTTATCTTTGTAATGTCTGTCAGTGAGGATGTTTTTAAATAAGGGACTGACAGCTGGACTGATACCAATTTTAATTTGCATTGGAGAAGATAACGGTCAATGAGGTCAAATGCATGTCAGGTTTATAAGGAGGCCACTATCAGAGTTTAGTAGGATGTTATCAGTTAGGGACCACGTTGCTGTCATAGTACTTTGTCCAGGCCAGAATGGATGTTTTTGGAGAAGAGCAGGTGGTACTGGTGGATATAGAGGGAGAGTTGGGTGTAGAGCAGGTGGTACTGCTTGATAAAGAGGGAGAGTTGGGTGTAGAGCAGGTGGCACTACTGGATATAGAGGGAGAGTCTGGTGCAGAGCAGGTATTACTGCTGGGTATAGAGGGAGAGTTGAGTGTAGAGCAGGTGGTATTGCTGGATATAGAGGGAGAGTTGGGTGTAGAGCAGGTATAGAGGGAGAGTTGGGTGTAGAGTGGGTAGTACTGCTGGATATATAGAGAGAGTTGGGTGTAGAGTGGGTGGCACTGCTGGATATAGAGGGAGAGTTGAGTGTAAAGCAGGTGGCACTGCTGGATATAGAGGGAGAGTTGGGTGTAGAGCAGGTGGTAGTGCTGGATATAGAAGAAGAGCCTGGTGTAGAGCAGGTGGTATTGCTGGATATAGAGGGAGGGTTGGGTGTAGAGCAGGTAGTACTGCTGGATATATAGAGAGAGTTGGGTGTAGAGTGGGTGGCACTGCTGGATATAGAGGGGGAGTTGGGTGTAGATCAGGTGGCACTGCTGGATATAGAGGGAGATTTGGGTGTAGAGCAGGTATTAATGCTGGATATAAAGGGAGAGTTGGGTGTAGAGCAGGTGGTACTGCTGGATATAAAGAGAATGTTGGGTGTAGAGCAGGTATTACTGCTGGATATAGAGGGTGGGTTGGGTGTAGAGCAGGTGGTAGTTCTGGATATAGAGGGAGAGTCTAGTGTAGAACAGGTGGTATTGCTGGATATAGAGGGAGGATTGGGTGTAGAGTGGGTAGTACTGCTGGATATATATAGAGAGAGTTGGGTGTAGAGTGGGTGGCACTGCTGGATATAGAGGGAGAGTCAGGTGCAGAGCATGTATTACTGTTGGGTATAGAGGGAGAGTTGGGTGTGGAGCAGGTGGTATTGCTGGATATAGAGGGAGATTTGGGTGTAGAGCAGGTGGTATTGCTGGATATAGAGGGAGAGTTGGATGTAGAGCAGTTGGTATTGCTGGATATAGAGGGAGAGTTGGGTGTAGAGCAGGTAGTACTGCTGGATATATAGAGAGAGTTGGGTGTAGAGTTGGTGGCACTATTGGATATAGAAGGAGAGTAGGATACGGGGGGGAGAGTTGGGTGTAGAGCAGGTTGTACTGCTGGATATAGACGGAGAGACAGGTGTAGGCAGATGGCATTGCTGGATATAGAGGGAGGATTGGGTGTAGAGTGGGTAGTACTGCTGGATATATATAGAGAGAGTTGGGTGTAGAGTGGGTGGCACTGCTGGATATAGAGGAAGAGTCAGGTGAAGAGCATGTATTACTGTTGGGTATAGAGGGAGAGTTGGGTGTAGAGCAGGTGGTATTGCTGGTTATAGAGGGAGATTTGGGTGTAGAGCAGGTGGTATTGCTGGATATAGAGGGAGAGTTGGATGTAGAGCAGGTAGCACTTCTGGATATAGAGGGAGAGTCAGGTGCAGATTAGGTAGTGCTGCTGGATATAGAGGGAGGGTTGGGTCTAGAGCAGGTGGTACCGCTGGGTATAGAGGGAGAGTTGGGTGTAGAGCAGGTGGTACTGCTGGATATAGAAGAAGAGTTGGGTGTACAGCAGGTGGTACTGCTGGATATAGATGGAGAGTCGGGTGTAGCATAGGTAGCACTGCTGGATATAGAGGGAGAGATGGGTGTAAAGCAGGTGGCACTACTGGATATAGAGGGAGAGTCAGGTGCAGAGCAGGTGGCACTGCTATTTATAGAGGGAGAGTTGGGTGTAGAGCAGGTGGCACTACTTGATATAGAGGGAGAGTCAGGTGCAGAGCAGGTGGTACTGCCGGATATGGGGGGGGGAGTTGGGTGTAGAGCAGGTTGTACTGCTGGATATAGACGGAGAGACAGGTGTAGGCAGATGACATTGCTGGATATAGAGGGAGAGATGGGTGTAGAGCAGGTGGCACTACTGGATATAGAGGGATAGTCAGGTGCAGAGCAGGTGGTACTGCTGGATATAGAGGGAGAGTTGGGTGTAGAGCAGGTGGTACTGCTGGGTATAGAGGGAGAGTTAGGTGTAGAGCAGGTGGTACTGCTGGATATAGAAGGAGAGTTGGGTGTAAAGCAGGTGGCACTGCTGGGAATATAGTGAGAGTTGGGTGTAGAGCAGGTGGTACTGCTGGATATAGAGGGAGAGTTGGATGTAGAGCAGGTGGCACTACTGGATATAGAGGGAGAGTCAGGTGCAGAGCAGGTGGTACTGCTATTTATAGAGGGAGAGTTGGGTGTAGAGCAGGTGGCACTACTTGATATAGAGGGAGAGTCAGGTGCAGAGCAGGTGGTACTGCCGGATACGGGGGGGGAGAGTTGGGTGTAGAGCAGGTTGTACTGCTGGATATAGATGGAGAGACAGGTGTAGAGCAGGTGGTATCGCTGGATATAGAGGGAGAGTTGGATGTAGAGCAGGTGGTGTTACTAGATATAGAGGGAGAGTTGGGTGTAGTCTATTTTTTCAACAAGTTTGTCCAAACTGGAAGGATGTTTTTTGGACAAAAGTGAAAGGTGTCTTTTGGGTTGGTTTTCTTTAGAAGGGGTTTAATTAGAGCAATTTTCCAAATATGTGCAATGATGTTTTGTATGAGATGTAAATTATTCCTATGGATAAGAGGAAGGCATAGACACTCTCTGCAGTGATACATGAACCAGCGGTTTATGTAGTTGGATCCAGAAGGGGTGTCAGAGGAAATATTTTCAAGCAGAATAGCCACGTCTTTGGGATATGTGCATTGGCAGTGGAAGAGGGAGATCAGTGGTGGTGGAGTGGGCAATGCATAATAGGCAGGAGGTGTGGCAATGCATAACAGGCAGGAGGTGTGGCAATGCATAATAGGCAGGAGGTGTGGCAATGCATAACAGGCAGGAGGTGTGGCAATGCATAATAGGCAGGAGATGTGTACCTTCATGATGAGAGTTTGCTAAATTCTCCAGTTGTTCCAGCTTTTATGTTGGAAAAACTGAGAAGACTTTGCGCAATAGAATTTATGAACATTGATATGATATTGTTAACAGTGATATTAACAATCCCTTTTATAAACATTCAGTGGCCTGTAAGAGATTTATAAACCTTGAATTTGGGATTTTAGAAGTGATCACCCAAGATTTAAGAGGGGGAACACAGGAAAACAGACTGGAGTACAAAGAATTGTTATGGCAACTCCAGTTAAATGCCACAACACCCCCCCCCCCCCCCCAGGTTTAAGCAAACACATGGCCATAGCTCCAGTACTGAAGCTTAGAGTGGTAAATTTATAACAGTATTTTTTTTTTATTTTATTATTTTATTTTTTATTGTTAACTTGTGATCAGCAGCTGAAGTACATATTTTGGTAACATATTGATTGTTTATTTTTATTTTCATGTTTATTAAACTTATACTATTAACTGATTTGAAATTTTTTAAGATTTAATATTGCATTTCATTGATTCCATGGGAAAGCAAATAATTTTCTTATTTTATATTTTATTTAGTAGAATCAGCACTATGCATCTCTGTTTACTTGACCATGTGATGTTGGAATGAGATTTTTAAGAAAATCTAAAACTGATTGTTCAATTATAAATTATTTATTTTATTTGAAATTGTAGTTTTTTTTATTAGTTGTTAACAAGTTTTATCAGTTTTTATTGTTTGGTTTACTTTCATTCAGTGCATGAATCCAAAAGGTGTATCAGTTAGATAGAAGGAAGTGATGTGATTTCCAAGTTTAGTTCTAAAGAAGTCCATAATTTACTGGAGAAAACCACATAACTTTTGTATACTTTCTAGCAAAATCATTCATCTCACTGGTGGTTTGGTGGCTGTCACAAAATAAAACTGATAAAACAGCTGTTAGAGCCCTAAAATAGTGATTTTAAGCTCAAAACATTGAAATAAGAACAGATGTCACCCTGTCACACTTAAAAATAGAATATTGCATTATAATAATGTTACAGCTATGTAAAACAAAAGATTTAACTTAATACATGTATTAGGAGTATTAATGAGTCAGCAGAGAAATAATTCATGTAACTTTCAAAGTATAACGGTATAGCACTACGCCCAGTGCTTTGAAACTCCAACTCTGAATAAACCTGAAAACAAATGTGATATCTCATAGATGTATAACATCCTGAAATCGACACAGTTCTGTAAACTGATAAGTAATACATTGTAGATACTGAGCACTAACAGTACATAATTACATACACACACACACACACACACACACACACACACACACACACACACACACACACACACACACACACACACACACACACACACACACACACACACACACACACACACACACACACACACACACGCTCACACACACACACACATTACACAAACACACACACACACAGACACACATGCACACACGCACACACACACACACACACACACACACACACACACACACACACACACACACACACATGCTCACACACACATGCACACACACACACACACACACACACACACACACACACACACACACACACACATGCTCACACACACACATTACACACACACGCTCACACATACACATGCGTGCGCACACACACACACACACACACACACACACACACACACACACACACACACACACACACACAGTCCATAACACAAATGAACACACATTAAAACAATCATATCATAACATTTATATTTATAAAGAGATATATTTTAACCAGTCATATAATATATAGGAAATATAGAATAAGAATATATATCTACTAAAAGAATACTGAGAATATAGCAAGCTGAAAGTAGTTTAATATATAATAAAGTTATCTGCATATCAGTTTATTAATTTTTACAGTTTTCCAACCACTTCTTTGCTTGCCTTTCTAATGAAGCTGCACAACCTTGGTTTGATCCAATATTTTATTTTATTTATTTATTTATTTATTTATTTATTTACTTTTATGTAAACAAAGCATCTTCTGGGGAATTTAATGTTTTCTGACATTCTTAATGAATCAGCTTAATCCTGGCACAAAACAGAAGATGTAATTTAACACCTGCTTTCTTAAGTTCTTCAACTGCTTTAGGCAAGCTTTTCTTTTGCAAATCAGTTTTGACGAGTAATCATTGTCAAATCTTATTAAGCCCTCACTTATTTTAATAGGAGGACTTGCCCATGTAGTCTTTAGTATTAAATATTTCTCTTGACTCAAAATAAATTTAACAATCACTGACCTTGGGAAACCAGATTTTCTAGCAGTTGAATGTACCAAGGACCATTTCAATCCTAAAAGACAGATCTCAGGTAGGGTAAGAGCTTGAAATAACCAGAAAGTTAAAACACGAGCCATACTTTCAACTTTTTCTTTCTCTGGACTGCCATAAATCCTTATATTATTTCTCCTAGACCTATTCTCCAAGTTATCAAGTTTTTTACAAAAGCATATTATTTTAGGAAGAAATTTTATGTAACTTTCATATTCTGATACTCTGCATTTGATATTATTCACGGCTTTTTTATTTTCAGAAATTCATATATTTTGTTGCCTAATCAGATTATTGATCAAATCTATTTGTTTTTCACAGTCTTCCTTTATGGTATCTATTTTTATGTTCAGTTTTTCCAACTTGCAGTTGGTGCAGAGGCTTAAGCCTGTGAGTTGCAATTCTTGTGGTGCAGGGTTTTGGTTCCCTCAGCTGTCATTTTCCTACTGTGTGACCTTGAGCGAGTCATTTAACCAGACACTGCTTCAGGTACACCCTGGGAATGAATTATGTCTACTAATAAATGGGTATTATTATTATTATTATTATTATTAAAATGTCCTGAACACTACTTATCAAGGATTGTTGTTTCTTTTTTGGTAGTATCTTGACTGTCAGATTTTTAATACTTGAACTTGTAGCTTTCCAGCAACTTACTCACTTAGTGCTAGAAATATTTAAAGTAAAATTATGAAAAAATAATAGAAAAAAATTCTTCAAAGATCAATATTGATGAAAGTTTTTTTTTTTTTTTTTTTTTTTTTTTTTTTGTTATGAGGACTTTTACACTGTCCTTATTAAAAAAAAAAAGTCCTGTCAAAACATTTTGAATACTGCATACCAGATTGCCACATCTTGGCCATGCTGCCCTCTAGGTTGCATACTTAATATTTTCCAAATACAGATTTTCTCTCTCTCTCTCTCTCTCTCCTTTATCCAGGTACAGAACTCTCCTCAAGGAAACAAGGGTGTGTGTTTCATTTCATATAAAATCCTAAGATTCACCAACAGGATTAAGTAATAATATGTTTTAAGCATTTTCCATCTCTAAGGGATGTTAGGTAATTAAATCATCATTCATCAACAAATCTTGAATTTTAGTTTACATGATATAATTTTAAGATGTCTTGAAAACTCATTTTATATCACTTGAATTCAATCCCTATCATGTACAATTATTTTAACAATACAATAGGCTGCACTATGTTTTTTAATCTTGCAAAGGTATTAGCTGGATTTATTTCTAAGGTGATGCTTTTCCAAAGTTGTACAAACGGACAAATTCTGAATCATTCCGGGACACAATTTCTGCTGTGGCAATGTAATAAGCTGTTATTGTACATCACAAATGGAAAAAGCAAGAGCCCTAAATAAGAATCCTCATGTAATTCAAAAGGCAATATGTTGATAAACAATAAGACAATGGTTTACCTGTATATCCCAATGACATTACAAGTGGTATCCCACTAGTCTCTATTGGACTATTTGTTTTTTTTTAAAAATATAAAATTGGGGACTGGGCTACAGATAAATAATTACACTGAGGATTAAAAACTGAATGACATATTTACTTTAATGAATGATGCTGAAGCCTTCAAAACTGTTTACAAATCTACAGATAAATTATGAATTTCATATAAATGGTAAAATGATAACAATGGCACCATTGTTAAAGAGCTAAGCATAGTGGTGTATGATAGTTTAAATACTGACCAGTGTTTATCTACCAAAGTCAGGTAAGCATATATGCTGTCTGTATTCTCTGTGGGATATAAGCTTATCCATGTAGATTTATTATTGCTGTATAAGTGTAATTTGAATGAAACACTCTCTGTGACATTGAATATTAGATTTTTGAATCATAACCATAACACTAGAAACTACAGGCAATTGGTGTCCTTTCTCAAAATAAATGCACCTGTTTGGGGAAGCGTATTTCATCATAGAGATGGTTGTGTATGGAATACCTTACCAGTACAGATTAGTAATATGGGAACTGTGGACCAGTTCTGAAAGGCCACTGATTCATAGTTTGGTTCTATGGTTTATTTACTGGGTTTAACAGTTGATAAACACTTAGACTGCCGAATAGATGCTATTTTTTTATCACAGCATTTAACATTGAACATTTAGAATTCACCAGGGCAGAGACAACATGGTCACTTTTGTGAATTACAATAACCAAATATCACCAGCACTTGCAGAAGAACCAGCATAAATGAATGAGATTAGAGATATGTGCTGAAGGCCCAGATGAGATATAGTTTTTCAGAAAACTTAGTTATTTATTGATAAACACAGAACAGTAGGGAATGCTTTTGCATAGATATCTGAAGCCAATAATATCTCATGTTTGAGTTTAAATGACGTAATATACCAGTGTTAGTGTAAGTGTTGATTTCTTATAATTCAGCTAGTTATCACAAAAAATAAAATTATGAAAAACTGCCCAGTGATGTTGCCTGCACATGTAGCTTTCACTGTTGTCCTTTTCTTACCTATCATGGCTTTTTCTTGGTTTACCTGTGTTCCACAATTGGTGACAAAATGTCTTCATTAGATGACAAAGTTTGTCATAAAAGTATTTCCACAAAGGCCTAAAGGAATATGTTAAAATCCATATAACAGAGGCAAAATCTGCTTTATAATGCCACTTACTGATCACTCAGTTTGGAAATCAAACCAGAAGTAGATATAAATCAGGCAACAACTGAGTGCGCCAAAAAAACAACAACAAAAAAAAAAAGAATATAAGGTGAAGGATCAGATGAGAAGGCAAGAAATGTGGAAAATTCTTAAATATAGTTGCAGGTATAGAAAAATTCTGGAAGATCCTCATATTGATCAGGCTCGAACACAGGAATGGTTAAGGAGAGGTGAATTCAAACCAAAAGATGAAAAGTTAATATTGGCTGCCCAAGATAGTGGTCTATGTACACATTAGCTTGCAAAGTCCATTGATCATGTGGGAGAAATGACAAATGTAGGGTTTGTAAAACATAATTGGAAACAGGTGCACCCCATGTTGCTGGTTGTGCCAAACTAATGGCAGAAGGATTGTATACTGAAAGGCATACTAATGTGGCAAGACTGTTGCACTGGGGATTGTGCAAACATTATGGTACTGAAGTGCTGAAAAGCACTGAAACATCAGCCACAAAGCATCACAGAAAATGATGAAATCTGCACTACATGGGCTTACCTATTACCAACAGTTCCAATAATAGATGAGAGAAAACCAGATATAGTGGTCCATGAAAAGAAGACAAAAGTAGCTTTGATTACTGAAATCACTACACCCAGTGACTACAGTGTCTTGCATATAGAAAGACACAAAGTTATAAAATATCAAGATTTGCAGACAGAAATGAGAACAATGTGGGAGAAAGATACCCAGACAGTTCCAATAGTAGTAGGAGCAACGGGTCTTATAAAAAAGAATCTACAGTCATATTTAGATATGTTACCAGTGCATGTAACCCCGTACAAATTGCAGAAGGGGTCATTACTGGGCACATTGCGGGTGCTGCGAAGAGCACTTCTGGCTGACATCAAAGACTGAAACAATATTAATTTCATGAACTTTGATCATACTTTGACTTAGGAATGGGGTCCATTCCTGTCATGGTGTTAAAAACCCAAAAGATTTGAAGAAATTAAAACAGGCATAGGCAAAATCCGCTTTACAACAGTACTTCCTGATCACTCAGGTATTGTTTTTGAGAATACTTTGTTTGTCAATAATAACAAATGGTGAAGGAAAATCAAACTGAATAAAGCTGGCATCTTGTATGCTAACTCCCCTAATGGGATTAGTGGCTTCCAGTGTTAATAAATTCAGTGTCCCTGAGAATAGGAAATAAGCCACAGTTTTCCTTTTTGAATTAATACCTGTCACTATTAATATAGAGGAAATTCAAGTCACATAATAAGACAATTTGGTGACAACATGTAAGTTTTAACTCATCCAGAAATATTATATTGTCCTAAATTGATATTCTGGACTACAATAAAAGTACCACAAGAAGTATCAAAAGGCTGCAGTAAACACGGAGACAAATCATTAAAAATCACAAAAAAAATATTTTTGAACAAAAATATAAATACACAAGCAGTTTGTCAAAGCATTCATAATGTTACCTTTTCAGATCTATGCTTCATGTTTTGACAAACTGCTTGCCTATTTATAGTTTTACTAGAAAACATTTTTTTTTGTGATTTTAAGGGATTTGCCTCTGTGTCTACTATAGCCATTTATTAATCTCATGATGATTTTGTGTTAGTAGCTTAATTTTACCTGCTTGAGCTTGCATTTGGAATTAATAATTACTACAATAAAAGTCATACTGTGTGTAATTCCTCCCTTCCAGCATGTACTTGTAATGTCTGAATAGACAGCATTGTGTTCAAATCAAGATAAAATAAAATATTTAACATATAGAGACAGCCCACCATCAGTTTCAATGCCTAAGTGCCCTGCTATGGTAAAAAGGATACATCCATTCCCAAATCAGTTTCTAAAATTATACCATCCCCTATTAATGCATGGACAGAAGTCTTAAACATCTATTGTTTACATTTCTGATATTGTACAATAATACATTCATGTGATCTTTACTTATAACTGGGTCATCATTACCAGGGCACACTTTCTTCCATAAAATAGTTTATATGCTTTCTAGTCTTTGCTGGCAGAAGTGCTTTGTGATCATGGCTCATAGTATATTATCATATATCATCATATATCATAAACTCATATTTTCCTACCATTTCTTGTCAAAGATGAAGTTATGCATATCAGTCCTTCAAAGTATAGATACCATCTAATGACAACATTTCTTTACAGGAATTTCTGTCATTAGCATCATTAAGTTCTTTGGCAAGGATGAAAACATCAATCCCATCCTTGTTTGTAAGCATTGTTATCATATTTGGGTGTAATAACAATATTCTGTTTTTACATAGAGCCAGATTTATAACTATATCTTTAATATTTTTTGAATTTAATTTAAATCCACATACACAGGAGCCTATTGTATTAGTCCAATTAATGTTTGGCAACAACATATTTACTCAGAGATGCACCTTTTATAATAGCATCCCGTCACCTTTGACCAAAAATTAACATTTCTTACAAGACTGTCAGTTGAAAAAGTAAGAACATAATAAACATTGTAAAAGTTCTGCACTTTTTAAATAATCTGTATTCAGCTAAGTCATTAAGACCAAAACAATTAAATTGTTCATGGTCATGGTGGGCTATGTCATTACTTACTCAAGCAATATTGGTCAGAAACTTAAAATTCAGATCCATTTAGTAACATTTAAATTAAACCGCAGGGTTATGACCGAGCTAAAGAAGTTTACCAAAGCTATAATAAAAAAAAACTTTCAACAAATCATCTCCATCTGTTCTTAGATATGTTTTACAAGATGTTGTACATAATTTGATCTGCTTTGTTATATGCCTGTCATAGTACCTGTAGTTACTTGCCCCCAATATTTTAATTTTCAGCCTGATCCTTTTGTTATCTATTTTAATTCCTCCAACAGTTAGCAGTTATTTATTTCTGATGTGTCACCTCTCTTGGCATTCTAATGCACATTTGTGTTTAGATTTATCTCACAATGTTTCCTTTGCACTTCTCCTAGTAACAAAACACAAGTGACCATTTCATCTGACCTGGTATATTGTTCCGCTCTTCCTTAATTCAGATTCTTGGACTGCAAGCCTTGCTGCAAATAACTGTGATTTACTGACACACTATTGTCATTGGAAGATATCTGTGTCTGCTGATGGCTGTTCTTTTCTTTGGTTACTGGCATTTAATTTAATATAGGCAGTGATCTATTATAGCAATAACCCACGCCTAGGTGTGGGTAATGCGGGATTTACCCACGGTTGGCGTGGTTTCGTCCCGAGGGCGAAGCCCGAGGGACCAAACAAAGACAACCGTGGGTAAATCCCACATTACCCACACCCAGAAGTGGGTTATTGCTATTATACTATGACATTATTTAAGAAAAGAAATAATTTCTTTTCTTAAATAATGGCATTGTATAATGCCTCTTTGCTGCCCTTCTACAGCTGTCTGGTATCTGCGGCAGCTCTGATGTACTGCGCATGCCTATGCAGTACATCAGAGCTGTGGCCAAAAGCAACGGAGAAAGCAAGATCTCCATTGCTTTTTACTGTTTTGCTATGTTAAATGGGTTTAACATAGCGAGACAGCTTTAAAATAAGCAACGGAGATGTCCGTTGCTTATTTTAAAGCTATCTCGCTATGTTAAACCCATTTAACATAGCGAGACAGGTTTTAAAAAAAGGCAACGGAGAAAGCAAGATCTCCATTGCTTTTTACACACTGTGTCGCTATGTTAAAGGAGTTTAACATAGCGAGACAGCTTTAAAAAAAGCAACGGAGATCTCCGTTGCTTTTTTTAAACCTGTGTCGCTATGTTAAACTCTTTTAACATAGCGAGACAGTGTTTTAAAAGAGACTTATACTAATGGAAAAGTCCGGCGACGGACCTTTCTCCATTAGTATAAGTCGATTTACAACGTGCACGCTGGCCAATCAGCATGCACGTTTTGGAATATTAATGGGGGGTCATGGTATAATGATGAGCAATGCATTTCAGTCTGTTTCCTGGAAAAGAGTGTAACTCAGTATTTCCTATTAATGATGTCCACTAATTAACATATTCTTAGAATGCACATTATGCATTGCTTATTGCATAAAGGAGTGAATTACTATCATAAAATTATGTGGCTTTGTTGACTAATGATGCTGTATTAATTGGAAGACAGTCTTGGTTAATATTCTTGGAATGAAGACTTCTGTTATAGTTACTAATTTATTCCTGATTAAACCTCTAATTACCTAAGTCTTTTCATGGATAATAAGCTAGTTAAGCACAGACATTAAGTAGTGTTTAAAATTTTAAAATACTGCATTTTAAATTCGGTAGCAATTAAGCAACAGCACTTTGTAACTGTCTGTCTACCTAGAATTATATCAGTTGTTAGACCAATAAGATCAGGGCAATGAACTTAACAAAAGATAAATGGCAGAGTGCTTTATTGCATTACAAAATATCTAACAGAAAATTCAATTTTGTAGTATTTAAAAGTCCATAAGCCATTTCTATAATATGTTGCTGTTAATGTAAGCCACTGAATTTTTTTTTTAATAAACCACATAACAATGTGGATTAGTCACTTTTTAAGGTCACATCTTCATCAACAAAACACATTACAGTAGTATTTAAAAAATTCAAACCAGCTAAAAATAAAGCATTAAACAATAAAGCATTACAATTTTTAGTAGCTAGATGAGTATGATTTAGAATTTAGATTTGCTTCTACCTACACATTTGTTGTATAACAATTGATAGGTGCCATGAAACTACTTAAACCATTGAATGCTTATTTCCTGTTAATTCTCTGCAACACAAACTACATAGACTGTCTATTTTCTGTAGTTGCTACAGCAAAATCAATGTAATAATTTCTAGGTATTACTCTTACAAAACACTAAAACATAAATGTGACACGATTCTGTAAGACTAAACTGTAATGCAAAGATTGCAATTACAAGTATGATTATCTTCAAAAGACTTTGTAACCAAAGACACAAGATAGAAAAGAAAGCATAACATTTTCTCATGATTTGTTTTTCAAATGTATAAACAGCCATCAAGGAAAGGAGGAAAACTTCCTGTTTACTTCTTTATAGGTTGTCAATACTATTTGTTAATTTTTATATAGCCGTTTGTTTACTTAGTTAAAAGGATTCCGATTTTTTGTAAAGCTCTCTAAGAACTATCTGACTTTACTAATACTTTTTGTAATCCATACCATCACATACCCTGCATCTTACAAATTCAACTTCTGAATACTTTATCTGTTGACAATGTTCTTTTTCAGCTTGTGATAGCTGTTCAAATATTTGGACTATGTATGTATAGGTTCACACTGTATGAACTGAAACTGAAGTCCACACAATCACACACTTATCTGAACCCAACCGTAACTTCCCACCGCAGAGCTGAAAATAGCAAAGCGACAATAATGGACAACCTAATTCTTTCCCTAGGAAAGAATTTGGTTATCTAAAAATTCGCTATTTTAAATTTTCGGTTATTAGGTGTCGATATTAGAACATTCGAAGACCTGACACTTTGATGTTCTAATATAGACCTCTGTATTAAGCTTTGTAACAACTTTATTTAACTGTGTCAATATTATGTCAATGTAGAGCTTTTCACTGAAAATAGGATATTATCCCAGACGGACTTTCCCAGTAAACAAATGTCAAGAAAATAAATGAATAAAAAAATAAACACTGCTAACAAGATGGAGAACCTTGTTCGAATTTATAATGTAATTATTTGTTATTGAAACTACTAAATTTGTTTTTTATTATTTATTTACTGTTTGTTAATTGGGTAAGTGGACTGCTCAAGAGAGCCTTTTCAGCTATGACCTGGCCACAGAGGCTTAAACAGTGAGAGAAAAGATAAGGTAAATAATATACACATTACAGATTTATAATTCGTATTTATTGCACTGCACTTTAGAATACATCAGTGGTTAAACTGGGTTATACAAAAGCTGCAATACAATTTAGATTTCAAGCTTCAATAGTTGGAAGAAGAATAAGTAATGCATAATTTGCAATAAAATTGGAATTACAAGCTTTTACAGTTGAAAGGATAAACTGGATTATCTTATCAGAAAGATAACCAAGATGGAATAAAGCCCTGTCCACTGCCCAGTCAACCTGGATTTGATTAGTGTCTTGGATGACTGACAGAATGGTAGAGAGGGATGGGCATGCCCTCTCTAGGTGGAAGGGCATTCATGTGGGAGGGCACTCATCAATGATGCCATCTTAGGGAAGGCATGGTCCAAAAGGAATTGCCCTTGGATGTAATCTATGAGTGTAGGAGGCAGGGAAGGGAGTGGTTAAGGTATATAACCCCCCCAAGATAGATGTAAAGATGGCAAAGCTCCCAGGATGCACTTAGGATCCACAACTGACCCCAGCAATACTGGTGTAAGTCAAGGAGGTAGGAGATAAGCTAGTAGATCTGGAATGGAAGTGGGACACTGGGGAGTCAGGTCACTGAAATTATGCCCCAAGTGGGACCAAAAAATATTTATTTTAAAAAAAGAAAAACATAGGTAAATAAGATATGCCACATTGCTACAGATGACTGAAAAGTTTTATGCAAGCAAACTGGAACTAATAAGAAATGGTCAGATAGTAAGTGGAGTCAACAAATATAAGCAACCTGAGCTAAAGTTTTAAGCAAGATCAGTAATGAGACAGTGACTGGAGGTTTTTCAATTATCCATTAAAAACTCAACACATAACAGTGAATGTTTGTCCTGAGGCATCATGGGATGTTATCTCTCCAGTGGGACGTTTATTGATATTATATATATAGTCATATGCTTTACTGTTTACTAATTTACATGTTTGATAGTTTGACTGCTTTTCTGCAATACTACTAAAAATGAGCTAAAGCTTAACAAAGAAAAATATTAAGCAAGCAGTCAGTTTTCACTTTTGCACAGAAATAGAGCATCTGTAATCTATTTGTTGTACTTTTTAACAACTCTGAATTTTGTTTATTTCATTTTTTTGATTAGGTTAGTCTCACTGGTTATGATCTATGTTTAAGGGAGATGCTGGGTGGTAGTCAAACTAACTAGGGAAAATTTGACCAGATCAATAGGAAAATTAACTCCTAATCTATGCTGAAGGCCACTACATGGCTTAGCTTTGGTGCACAGCAGATGGAAAGATGAATTTGCAGAGCTAGGTGATCAGAACAGATGTTTTGGAGTTTTTCTATATGTAATATGGTTGAAATACATGTAGAAAATGTTAAACATGCTGATACTGAATGAGCCATGATAACAGAGCTGGTAAACGTATGGATTCTCTGAGGGGACAAGACCAGGATATCATACCTGTGGACATTGGTTACACAGCTTCCATGAACAGATAGCAAGTGAAATTAACTTGTCACTGCAATTTATGAATTTTATCATGTGCAGTTGTGGTCTGTCAGACCAGGTGAAGCTGAATGTTGCCAGTCTGGTGAGAAGCCCAAAGATTCATCTGGGAAAAACTTTTTTTCATTTTTAGTTTCATAGGTTAGTACTAGGCTAACTGCCCTTGCAAGCCATTGTAAGCCTAGCCAATTATCCCTTGTAAGGCTCAAACCCTGCACCTTGTCTTTGTAAGGCAAACACCTTAACCACTAGGCCACCCTCCCAACCTTTTTCATGATCTAGATGTCCTGGCCATAAAGTAAAACATAGGATCTCAGCAGCTTATCTGTGAAACTGTTAAAATATTATGCAGGTGACTTAGTTTAACATCTGCTGTGTCATTCTGATGGTTTAATGAGGCTAGAGAAGCAGTGTTTTCCAGACAAAAGTAAATATGCAGACGATTTGACAAGAACCAGATCTCTTGTTGTTTCTGTTAAACCCATTTATAAAGGGGGTTGGCACCCCACTAAGCCCTCCCTTACTCTCCATCTCAAAGCACCTAGGTACAAGGGAGATAGGAAGGTGATGGACCCTACTTGCAAATGCATTTATCTATCTATCTATCTATCTATCTATCTATCTATCTATCTATCTATCTATCTATCTATCTATCTGTCTATCTATCTATATGTCTGTCTATCTATCTATCTATCTATCTATCTATCTATCTATCTATCTGTCTATCTATCTATATGTCTGTCTATCTATCTATCTATCTATCTGTCTATCTATCTATATGTCTGTCTATCTATCTATCTATCTATCTATCTATCTATCTATCTGTCTGTCTATCTATCTATATGTCTGTCTATCTATCTATCTATCTATCTATCTATCTATCTATCTATCTATCTATCTATCTATCTGTCTATCTATCTATCTATCTGTCTATCTATCTATATGTCTGTCTATCTATCTATCTATCTATCTATCTATCTATCTATCTATCTATCTATGTATCTGTCTATCTATGATAACTGCCAATGAATGGACAACTTTGTTTTCTCATTTAACTGCACCACTGTTATTTGGACCTGTACTTCAGTCTGTTCAGATGTTTTAATTTAACCAATGTCTCTAGACCTCCAAAACACAGCTATGACTTCTGAAAGAAGATGGTACTACATTGGAAAGCTAACCTTTAAGATGTTTATGCACTAGCTCTTTTTTAGTAATCTGACAATATGGGTGTTGAGTAAAAAACATATTGCTAAAACTATTACAAGTGTGTGTGAAGGTAGAAGAATTGGAAATCATTAGGGTAGATTTAATGTGTGCATTTCTCTATTAACAGGAAGAAAGTGATACATGACAAGAAACATTTTAATGGACAAATATATGCCAAAACTGTTTATGAATATCTGTTTTGAATCAAGTTTTGATTTACAGTTATGTAGGCATGCTTGGTGTATGAACTAAGGTGGATATGTATTGTCTTAAAGTACTAACGATCAATTGTTTTGGGGAAGGGGTCATTAACATAGGTTCATAGGTTCATACTAGGCTATCTGCCCTAGGGCATTTATAAGCCTAGCCAGAATGTGTTTGGCTTTCGCCACCCATTTTAAATTTATTTTGCTATGCCCTTTTTCGAGGTTAGTATACTATGCCTCTATCTAACAGTGACACAGAAGTGATACCCAGGGTAAACCTACGATCTCCCATCCACTCATCAAGATTCCTCTTGAAGAGAGTCAATGAGGGACTCTGCCTAACCTGGACTGGGATTTTATTCCAGAGTGAAGGGAGCCTCTGGGTTATGAATCTGTCCCTCCAGCATGTCCTATTTATTTCAGTGCTGAGGTTCAAGTCTCTCGAGCACGTAGCTCGATGGGATTTGGATTTTCTGAGGTGCAGCATGTCCATTAATTCCGGGTTGGACATGGCTTTATACATCAGGCACAGATCTCCTCTGAACAGGCGGTATGCCACTGAGTAGAGCTGGAGTTTCTTTAACCGGGCAGCATATGGCATCTGTTTGAGCCCTTTGATCCTCTTGGTGAGGTACTTTTGGGGTCTTTCCAGTTGCTGCAGGTGTCCTCCTTCAGTTTATTTGACAAGATATTTTAAACCACTATTGAAGTATGTGCATTCTCGCAATCAAGATACAACTGAATTTCTTAATATAGTGAAAGATATGCAAATTGAAGATGGTTGGTTATTTACCCTGGATGTTTCCGCCATATATACTAACATTCCTCATTAGGTGGGTCTTTTGGCACTGGAATTATGGTTGGATTGGGTATCTTTAGATAGCCCAGGATTCAATACATTTTTACTTTGTTTAACTGAGCATGTTCTTACCAAAAATGTATTTTATTTTGGTGACCAGTTCTATTTACAATTAAAAGGAACTGTCATGGTGGCTTCATTTGCACAAATATATGCAGATCAATTTATGGGCTATGTGGAAGAACAGCTTATATATGATGATTCTCATAAGATATTTTTGGGTTCTTTGGATATCTGGCAAAGATATCTGAATGACAAAAATAATGTAACTGGTAAGCAATGGAAAGAACCAGGTACAATCCAATCTGAAACAAACAAGCACAGTTACTATATCTTTCTGTCAGTCAGTCACAAAGACGTAAAATATCTTTACTAGGGCATCTAGGTTGAATCCGACCATGGATGGCTTTGTGAATGAGATTGGAGGTTTAGAGAAGAAGTTGTTGGCAAGGGCATATAGTATTGATGAGATCAATAGACACTGGTCTAATTTAGATCAGCTGAGGTTAACAGCACGTCCGTATTTTGGACCAACATCTGAGTTAGGTATAACTGGTGGTAGTGGTCCCAATATGAGTGGAGTCAGGATTCCTCTTTTTTATACTAGTGATCATAGAGACATCACTAGTTTGTCGGCCTAGTATTGGCCTATTTTATAGGTTGAGGATGATATTAGCAGGATCGTGGGTGATAAACCTAGGTTTAGATTTAAGAACCACAGAAATTTGAAGAGGCTTCTTTGTTATAATAGAAGTCCTAGCACTATGACCCCTATTCCTGGTCAAACTACGCCTTGTGGTGATTTTATCTTTTGTTCCTTTATTAACACTTTTGATACTTTTTATCACCCAGATCTTTGTAGAGAATTTACCTTCCATGTTCATGCGAATTGCATGACTCCTCATGTTGTTTATTTAGCGGAGTGTGCTGTTTGCAGCTCCTTCTATGTTGGCAAGACCAACAGGGTGCTTCGTGACAGGATGAGGGAGCACATCTATCATATTAGAAAGGGATCTTTACACAACACACTCTCGAAGCATGTTTTGGAAATGGGGGAGTCTCATACCTTTAATTTTTAGGGTCACTGAGATTGTATCTCCCAGTATTAGGGAAGGTGACATCACTACACACACTGAACATAGGGAGACCTGTTGGATTATTATGCTCCGTGCAGACAGAGGGAAAGGTCTTAATGAGAGGGCTTCTATCAAGCCCCTATTAAAGAAAAGAAGGCTTCAGAAGTGAATATTTTATAGTATTTGTCTTTATTTTTTATTTTTTATTATTGTTATTGTTTTGTGCTTTTTATGAAGGTTTTTATAGTAGTATCATAGTAAAATGTTGTTATGTATAAGCGTAGTTATTGATCTATGTACATTATATAGACTGCTGCTGTATATCTATTCTGTGCAGATTTTATTGTTTGCATATCATTTGAAGAGAATGTTATCTTTTAGTGTTAATGATCCTAACTGATGTGACCCCGTGATTGGGTGGTGCCTTAAACACTATGCATTTATATGGAGTGTTTTTTTTATTAGTTTGTACCTGGTCTGATGAAGCTTAAATGTGAAAGCACTTACCTATTGTTCAAATAAATCCTTTAGGACTGTTTTTACTACTTGAAGACTCTTGGCTCTCATTACTGGAAGATTTTACGTCTTTGTGACTGACTGACAGAAAGAAATAGTAACTGTGCTTGTTCGTTTTGGATTGGTTTGTGCCTGCTTCCCTCCGTTGCTTACCAGTTACATTATTTTTGTCATTTACTTTTATTTAGCAATGGAGGATTTATCCCTCGGTCTGCACTTTGCCTGTTTCTTTTTTATCTTCAAAGATATCTGGATGACTGCTGGTTGGCGTGGCGGTCAGATTCAGTTTATTTACAAGAATTTGTTGAATATTTAAACAAGAACAAGTGGGGCATCCATTTTACTGTGAATTATCATTCAAAGGTTATCACTTTTTTGGGATGTGCAAGTTACAGTACTGTGTAATGGCATTTTGCAAACTTCTGCATTTAGGAAATATCCACAATTTAATACATTATTGCATGCCACAAGTTGTCATCCCAAACACATAATTAATAATATCCCAAAGTCACAATTGCTTAGGCTTAGAAGGATATCTTCACCCACTTAAGGATTTAAAAGGAAATGAAGAGGCTGTTGATTGGAGGTTTTGTAACAAAGGTCATCCTGTACACATTGTTAAAAAGGTCCTTACATCTGTAAATAAAAGTTATAAGATTAACTTTATTAAAATATCAGGAGAAAAATAATAATAATCGACAACCCGTTAGATTCATTACCTATTTTGGTAATAATACATCATTTATTATAGGTTTAGTGCATAAACATTGGGATATTCTGTTAATGGATGACAGGTTAAAGGGATTAATACTGCTGAAATACCTTTTTTCCTATAGAAAAGGGAAAACAATGGCAGTATTAAACTTACTAAACTTGCAATACTGAAAAGAAGCATATCAATGTTCACATGTATAGCCAGAGATTAATAAGCTGTTATACATGTGAACATTGTAGCTTATGTAAGTTTATTAGAAAGGATAAATGTTTTACTTCTAAGAATAGTTCTACAGTTTTTGACATCTTGATGTATGGAAATTGCAATATTGACTGGGTGGTATATTTGGCAACTTGCACTTGCTCAGCATTCTATGTGGGCCAAACCACACATTCTTTTAAGTTAAGAATATCTGAGCATTTGAACAAAATTCAATGTGCAAAATCTGCAAATGTGTTATATAAGCATACTTTGAAGCATGCTTCTGCAAGGTTTACTTGTATTAATACTGAAAGAATTTGTTTCAATATTAATGATAAAGTGGGATGGCATGCATTGATAAATCGTAAGGAACAAATGTGAATTATTACATCAGGGGCTTTATTTGCACCAGGTCGTAATGAGCAGTTGTAATAACCAGTAGCTGTTTAGAGAACTGTATTTAATGTAATTTTGGTGGTAATAGTTTATTACACTGATGAAGGCTTATAGCCGAAACCGGTGTGTTATATGTATTATCTTCACCTTTGGATGTTGTATTTTATAACATAATTCTTTTGTTATATTAAAGGATCTTATTGGAGACCTGACTTGGAGGGTGGGCTATTTTTTTTTCTTTTTTTGATATTTAGTTGTTTGGGCCTTGCACCATTCCGTACTTGCATGGGAGAGTGTGAGCTTTTAAAGTACTAATGAAACATAGCATCATTTGCTTAGACAAGTCATTTTTTGGGTAGACTCTGTGACATTAGATACTCAGGAAACCAAAACTGTGTTCTCACTATGGAGAAAAGTGGAACATTTGATAACACTGCAAACAACTGTTCTGTGATGATTGTAGGGAAAGAGGATGTGAAAGAGAGCTGTATAAAAATTTTGATTCTCTCTGGGATAGCTGGCCATTTTGGGTTAATCGCTGCATGCCACATATGGGTATTGTATTACACAAGGGACAGTGTGCTCCAGTAAAGAAATTGCAGTAAAAGTTTTTATTCATAGATGATTTCAGAGTGTTTTTAGCAATGTAATAGGATGACAGCATTTCAGGATGGATGAAAAAATTGTGCAACTTATACATGATAAGGTCAATGACGAATGGTTATTTGCAGCAGGTTTGCAAAAGGTGTTAAGCAGGGATGAGGAGTAAGCCCAGTTATGTTCATGTTAGCCATGCTCTGTGGGATTAAGTAACACAATGTGACCTTAGAGAACAAGTTCCAGCAGGAGGGATGTTATCTTTTTTCAGATATGCCTTCACGTGCAAATGATTTATTTTTGATGGAGAGGAATAACAGTCAAGTGACGATGGTATTCAGGGCAATGGGACAATATAAAAGTAAAACTGGAATAACGTTAGACAGGGAAGAGTGACAGGGTCTTGGGAATGGTGTTATGCAAGAGGGATTAGAATGGCAGAAACATATACATATACTTTGGGGGGTCAGTTTGGTAATGCAAAAATTGTGAATTGGACATGGAACAAATTATTGATTAAATAGTACTGAACAGAAGGATCTGATGTGAATTACATTCTCAATGGCATTTAGGAATATGTGTGTGTGTGTGTGTGTGTGTGTGTGTGTGTGTGTGTGTGTGTGTGTGTGTGTGTGTGTGTGTGTGTGTGTGTGTGTGTGTCACAGACCTCTCAACCAATCAGGGACAAATTTCAACAGAATCAGGGACAAGTCAAGAAAAAATCAGTGACAATCAGGGACACTTTTAAAATATTAGTGCTATTAACTTGAAACATTGACAGAATCAGAGCATATGAATTAATACACATTTTCTGAAGTAAAAGAAATCTATAACTCCTAATTATTGTCATTATTCATTAAGTGTAATTCACCATCTTTCCTCCAAAAATCACCAGTTTTAGGAGGGATTAAGAGGGACAGAGCTAAAATTTGAGTCAAAATTAGGGATGTCCCTGAAAATCATGGACAGTTGAGAGGTATTTTGTGTGTGTGTGTGTGTGTGTGTGTGTGTGTGTGTGTGTGTGTGTGTGTGTGTGTGTGTGTGAGAGAGAGAGAGAGAAAGCCTGCAATATTGACTTTAGGAATGTATTTGGTATTTCATTTATTTATTATTATTTATTTACATTTATTTACCAGGATAATCTGACAAGAGACCTTTTTCAACAGAGTCCCAGAGAGAAAAGCTCCACGTGAATTCATACAAAAGAATAAATTAGTATAGAACAGAGTATGCATTGTGTCTTTAAGAAGCAATACAAAGTGAGGGCACGTGCGCATAAATAGAGAGCACGTGCAGTCAGCACTGCCATTCTAAGTGAACAGCCAGAGTGTTAACATGTATGAGTGCAATAGTCAGTCTATTTATAAGTTTACTTAAGTTTGAGTTACTAAGCCTCAAGCCTGACATATTTGCATGTAATAAAGCTGCTTGAACTGAACCCACAACTGTTCATCTGTTTTATCCTGACTGGACAAGCGACATGGTGTCACAAGCGGGATGTCTGAACCACACGGAGTTAGAACTGGCATGTCTGAATGACATGGTGCTAGCCATGAGTTGTGCAGTTAGAAATGGAAGTATACAGAGAAATGACTTTTCCCAACATGCTCATACAATTGAAAAGGCTCATAAATGAATTTCAGGTAATTAAAACTTGCATAAATGATGTATATCATTAAGAAAATGATACAAAGCATTCACAAAGCACAGAATTCATTATTAATAAAACAAAAAGCACAACACTCATTATTGAGTAAACTAAATGTTCGAAACCATGATATTTGATAAAATTATATGAAATACTTATGAGAGCATTCAGAATTACTTCTGATTTGCAAAATGAGCATGTTAAAGGTAGAATGAGCACAAGAAAAGTATAACGTGCATGATAAAAGTCAAATGAACATAACAACTACAACAAAAGGGAAAATGAGCATGGAAAAGCAAAGTGACTGCATTTTTTTAGTAAACTCCCATGTTTTTTGATATTAGCTATTAAACTTAGCTCTGCCTATCCCAGACTACTCATGAACTAGTATATATTCTTTTACCTATAAATACAGATTCCCTCCTAAACTACACTGTGTCTAGTCTCTCTAAATACTTCCTACTGAAGAATATTTTTTTTTATTTTTTATTTGTATATAATTAACCTGTCTTCTCTTTTGACTTTAGTCCTTCTTTTTATGTATTATACCTGCATATTGTATAGTATAAGCATTCTTGCACTATAAGTACTTTGTTGTTGTCCTCACAGAATTTTATGTTGTAACCTGTAATATGCATTGCATACAATGAATGCTGCTATTTAGTCATTTTTTTTTCTCTTGTTGTACCTGGACTCTCCATTGTTTATTATGAATATTTTTATTTAATCATATTTTAGGTTCATAGGTTTATACTAGGCTAGCTGCCCTAGGGCATTTATAAGCCTAGCCAAAAATGTGTTTGGCTCTCTCCACCCTTATAATTTAACTTCTAGAGCATCTGTCCAGTAGTGCCACTGGACTGATCCCAGGTGCAAACTTACGGTTTCCCATCCACTCATCAAGATTTCTCTTGAAGAGGGCCAGCGAGGGGCTTTGTCTTATGTGAATTGGGATTTTATTCCAGAGTTTGGGAAGCCTTTGGGATATGAATCTATCCCTCCAGCATGTCCTATTTATTGCTGTGCTGAGGTTTAACTCCAAGGAGCATGTGGCTCTGATGGATTTGTTTTTTTTTTTTTATCGTGGAGCATGTCCATTAATTCTGGGTTGGACATGGCCTTGTAAGTCAGGCAGAGGTCGCCTCTGAGCAGGCGGTAAGCAACTGAGTAGAGCTGTAGTTTCTTTAGCCTAGTTGCATAGGGCAACTGTTTGTGGCCCATGATCCTTTTGGTAAGGAACTTTTGGGGTCTCTCCAGCTGATGCAGGTGCCGGGTAAGGTACATCCCAAATGGGGCATTGTACTCTATTATGGGTCTGATGAGTAATGAGTATAGGGGCACAATGACTTCTCTAGATCAAGATGAGAACCCTTTATTTATAAGATGGGCAATATAGAAGGATTTTCTGACTATTTTGGCAATGTGATTGTCAAAGGAGAGGTTACTATCAACCTGGGTCCCCAGATCCCTAATTACTTCTTCTGTACTTAGTGGGTTACCTCCTATGTGGTAATTAGTGGGCACCTTGTTTTTCCCAAAGGGGATGACTATGCATTTTTTGGCATTAATCATGAGGCCATAGCTCTGACACCAGGCATCTGTCTCCGTAAGACCCTTTTAGAGAATGCTTGTGTCGGCTGGGGAGTCTATTATGGCTCCTAGTTTGCAATCATCAGCAAACTTGGTAAGCCACAGTCCTTTTGTGCTGGCCTGTATTTCAAAGAAGTATATACCGAACAAGAGGGGCTCCAGGACTGAGCCTTGTGGGACTCCACTTGTAACAGGTTTAGAGTCGGACATGGCACTTCCAACCCTGACCACGAGCGTTCTATCCGTAAGCCAGTTTGCAACCCATCCTGTGACATATGGGCTGATGTTTAAGCTGGTTAGTTTGTTTATGATTCCAGAGTGAGGTATTGTGTCAAAAGCCTTAGCGAGGTCCAGATAGGCAGTGTGGACTGCCTTACCCTCATCTATGGCTTTGGGGACTGTTTCAAAAAAGTCAACCAGGTTTAGGAGGCAGGATCTGCCTTTAACAAAACCAAACTGGGCAGCGTCCAGTGTCTGGAGGTTCCCGATGTCTTTGTTTATGAGATCCATAATGATACATTCCATAGCCTTGCAAATTAGGCTAGTCAGACTTATGGGGTGATAGTTCCTAGGATCCATTGTGGGGCCACCCTTGTGGAGAGGGATCACTGTTGCTGTATGCCATTCCTTGGGTACATAACCTGTTTTAAGGCTGAGTTGGAATAGTGAATTTAAGTGGGGGTTTAGTTCTTCCTGGAGCTCATGTAGGACACAGCCTGGTATTCCGTCTGGTCCCATAGATGCTGTGTTTTTAGCTTTGTAGAGAGTTGCTTTTACCTGTGTGTCTGAGATATCTGGGGGACTACATTCATCTGGGATAGACACAGGCCCTTTTAGGGGGGAAGGGGTGGTAAAATTTGCACTGAACCTGTCAGACAGAATTTTGGCAATGTCAGTCGGTTCCGTGTATTTTGTGCCATTTTGTATTAGCTCTGAGTAGATCTGGGTGTTTCCTCCCATGTTCCTGATGTAACTGAAGAATGCCTTGTGATTATCTTTGGAGTCTTTGGCAATTTTTCTTTTGAAGGTGGAGCAAAGTTTCTTGCTAATACTGATCAGGGATGCCTTCCCTTTTAGGGTTTTGGCCCTGTCATGTAGTAGTCTCCTCCTTTTGTTGTATAGCTTGTTTATGGCTGGGGTCCACCAGACTGGTCTCCTATTTTTGGAGGAGTGAGCCTTGATTTTACTTGGGATGGCACAATCCATGCATTCCTGTAGCTGCATATAGAGTGCGTTCATATAGGATTCTGTGGTTTGGGTAACATTTTCCAATTTCTCAGGGGCTTTGAAGCTTCCTACTTCTGTCTTGAGGAGAGTGAAGTTTGTTTTTGAGAGGTTTTTCACTGTAGTTTCCTTGGTTGGGGGTGGGGTTGGGATGTGGATGACCATTGTGATCAGTTTGTGGTCCGATCTCACCAACGAGGGATTTACCTCCGGTGTGGAACATTGATCCCCTATGTTTGTAATGACTAGGTCTAATGTATTTTCCCTCTTGTAGGAACAGTGACTAGTTGTTCCATAGCATTTGAGTTGATGAATTCTAGAAACCGTTGGGCAAATGAGTTTGGATACGAGTAGTTTACCCAGTCGATGTTTGGGTAGTTGAAATCCCCCAATATTATGGTGTTTGGTAGGATCTTCATATTCTCTAGTGTTCTCAGGAAGGCCATGTATGGGTCTTGAGACAGAGAGGGTGATCTATAGCAGGCTATGACTTGGAAGGCAGTTTTGCCCACTGTTAGTTGCACATGAGTTGTTTCCGATGTGTCATGCAATGCCACTAATCTGGAGATGTGGGTGTCCTTGATAAAGATGGATACACCCCCTCCCTTGGTGCTATTGTCCGAGTTTTGTGGCCAAAAAGTATGATATGAGTTGAATCCTGGTAAAGTTGGGGTGCTCTCAGGAGCCTTGAACCAGGTTTCTGTCACTGCACAGATATCGATTTGCTCCATACTGAGGAGTGCCTCGAGTGCGTGCATCTTTAGGTTTAGACTTCTGGTATTGAGTAGCATTACCCTTAGTTTTTCATTCTTTGTATTGTCTAAGGAGATAGGTTTGTCCTTTGAGCCTTGCCTAAAAAAGGCATTATGGGGGTGACAAGAGCCTTGGCCAGTATTCGAAAGCCCAGGGGTGACAGGTGCAAGCCATCCCTGGCAAAGCAACATGGCTTGTCTAGCATGTTGTCCCAGGCTGACAGACACTGGATCCCCTTTGAATGACACCAGTAGCTTAGCCAATTGTTGAAGTCAATCATTTTGTCTCTATACTGTGGAATCATTCTAGGTGAGGGCAGGATGCTACTCAGGGTCAGGGTCATACCAGCCTGGGCTACATGATCAGAGAGCTCCTCTATGTCTCTTTTCATGTAGTCCAGGGAGGTATGTCTCAAGTCGTTTACAGCAGCATGGACAATGACAGAGTCGTATTTGTACTTGCTGTGTAGTGACCTGAGTGCTTGAGTTATGTGGCAGATCCTGGCACCCAACAGGCAACTTACAGTGACCTTCCCTTTGTATATTGTATTGTGCTTGTGTATTGATTACTAAGTTTTTCACTTATCTGTCTTGGAGCTTATCTCCCCGGGCCTCTACTGAAAATGGACATATATCCAGTTAGACTAGCCCGGTCAACAAATGTAAAATAAAATAAAATAATAAATAAAATAAATTTTGCATTGACTAAAGCTATTCAAAGTATAACTAGAGTTGTTCAAGGTATCTGTGTGCAAAGTGTTTGCAGTGTGTGCTGTATTACAGTACGATTATTCTAGAGTTTACTGTGTGCAAAGTACTGTTATTTCATAAAGTGCAGTCATTTCAAAGTGTTTCTTACACTGTATAGAGTTATTTCGCAAAGTACAGCTGTTTCGAAAAGTGTCTTGTGCTGTGTGCAATTCATTCTCAAAGTGCAGCCATTTCAAAGTGTTTCTTACACTGGTAAGAGTGGTTTCACAAAGTACAGTGATTTCAAAGTGTTCTTGTTTTACGGAGACTTATTTTGAGAAGTGCAGTTATTTCAAAGAGTCTATTGTGTTGATGAGCATAAATTTCTGGCATAAATTTCTGACATATATTTGCGTATGTTCATACATAATTCCAAGGGTCTTTATTACTGTGTGTTGGCATGGCAGAGGCAATTCATAGACCCTTTCTACTTGTGTTTAATCATAATATTGCAGGGAATTGGAGAGTATTCAAGCAGGAATAACATATTTTCATACAAGCAGCTTTTTCCTGATAAAGATGCATGTACAAGAGCATTTATTCTACTTAATCTAGCAGGGTCAGAAGCCATTGAAAGACAGCATTCATTTGTGTATGCACCAGCAGTATATGCAGGAGAAGGGGAAAACTGTCATATTGTTGTACAAGCTGAATCAAGGGAGCACCCTGAGTGCTTGAAACATAAATTTAGAGAAATGTGTAACCCCCCAGACAAATGTTAAATTGGAGAAGCACTTATTTTATTCAAGAGACAAAAAGCCAGGGGAAACGTTTGCAGCTTACATTACTGACTTGAGAAACAAATCTAAAATGTGCAGATTTGCTGATTTGAAAGATGAGTTGATAAAGGACAAGCTTGTGTGTGGTGTTAATAATGCTGCATTGAGAAAGATTTTGCTTTGAGACAGTGATTTAATGTTGAGCAAAGCCATAGAGATTTGTCAAATACATGAGCTTACAGGAAGGCATACAGACATGCTTGCAAGTGATAATATCATGGTTTCAGCAGCCTCTAGAGCAAACATAGACAGCATGCAGCATGTGGCTAACAGAAACAGGCCTAAGCACATGGCAGCTGCAGCCTCTTCAGTTTTTCCAGGGTGAGCCCATACCTTTCTAACAAGTTCTAAGACTAGCTCAGTAAAATGGACATGCTCAGTTCAGCACAAGGGTTAGTCAGAAAATCCCAAGCCAAGTCTCATTGTTAACTGCCGTAATTGTGGTGCAAATCATAATTCCAAAAGAGAAAAGTGCTTAACATTTGGTCAGCAATACCACAAGTATAAAAAATGGAACCACTTTCGAAAGCTTTGTAAATCAAGCAAGCCTCATTTGTTTATTAAGAAAGATCACTCAGAAAACCAAGTTGATCATATAGAAAGCTGCAGCTCTACTTTCTAAGTAGATGATGTATCAGTGGTTGGTGAAAAGGTAAGTGCAGTAGATTTGTCGGCAAAAAAATGAAGTGTTTTGTATTGCCCTGATTAATTGTAAACCCACAGAGCTCAAAGTGGACACTGATGCAATGTTATGTCAGTAGAAACATTTGCAAGAGTAAGAGCTAGTGAACAACTTAATTTGGCCAATTGTGTGAAGCTTGTTGGTTATGGAGGTGAAGAGATTCAAACCAAAGGCTTAGTAGTGCTTTCATGCTATTCAGCTGGTAACAGTTACAGCTTGCAATTGTATGTCATCAAAAGACCTGTGCAGTCATTATTAGGTCTCAGAGACAGTTTAAAAATGCAGCTGCTTTCTTTTACCAAAGAAGTCTATCATGTAAACACATGTCCTAGTTCCAGTTTCACTGATGCTATTTTCACAGAGTATGCTGATATTTTCGAAGACAAGCTAAGTCAACTTCTAGTTGTGTACTCCATGAAATTAGAGCCAGAGGTCAGTCCAGTGGTCAGACCAGTGAGAACAGTTCTGATAGCTATGCAAGATAGAGTCAAAGTCCAGTTAGATAAAATGGTGCAGCAAGGTGTGACTTGTCCAGTTACAGAACCAACTGAATGGGTGTTTTCCATGGTAGTTGCTCATAAGAAAAGCTCAGATGAAATTAGAATATGTACTGACCCAAGAGACATAAACAAAGCATTAAAGAGACCCCACCATCCTATACGTACAGTCAAAGAAGTTGCTACCATCATGCCAAATGCCATTGTTTTTTCTGTCTTAGATGAGAAGAGTTCATTTCTGCAAGTAATGCTTGATCACAAACGTTCACTACTGACTACATTCAGTACACCATCTGGTAGATGCAGACTTCTCAGAATGCCTTTTGTAATAAATTCTGCCAGTGAAAGTCTTTCAGAGTGCATTGGAATAATTGTTTTCAGGCTATCTGTGTGCTATAATAGTAGATGATTTACTAGTTGGAGGTAATGGTGAAGCAGAGCATGACAGAAACCTCAGGAAAGATCTGGAAACAGCATGTGAAATAAATCTAAAGCTCAATCCTCTGAAATGAAATTCAGGCTACCAGAAGTTAGTTATGTTGGTCATTTACCAGTTCAGGCTTATGACCAGATCCTTCCAAACAAACAGCCATTCTTGAGATGACAGTTCCAGACAATGTCCAAGCATTACAGCTCTTCCTTGGTGTGGTTAACTATTTGGGCAAGTTTATACCAGAATTCCATAAATTATCAGTGCTCTTAAGAGAGCTGACATGCAAACATGTTACCTGGTCATGGTTAGAACAACACCAGAGAACATCTGATGACCTGAAACAGAAAAATGCCAGTCCGACTACGTTAAGATGCTATGATGTCCACAAACCAGTAATTCTTTCCTGTGATGCTTCCAAGTTCAGTCTTGGTGCAGTTATTCTTCAAGAGAATAGACCAGTAGCCTATGCATCTAGAACTCTTACCCAAACTGAGATGCAGTACACTCAGATTGAGAAGGAACTTTTGGCAATTGTATTTGCCTTCTCAAAGTTCCATGATTATATTTATGTTCAAGCTATCCAGACTGAAACTGATCATCAACCTCTAGTCATTATTTTAAAGAAGCCTATGCATACAGCTCTAGCAAAACTACAAAGAGTGATGCTCAGATTACAAAAGAACAACCTCAAAATGGTCTATACAAAAGGCAAACTTCTTTATCTGGCTGATACCTTATCCAGGTCGCACAGAAAAGCTTGATGCAGAGAATTTTGACTTTCAGTGTCATGGGAGTGCAGAATTTTTCTACTACAAGACTTGAAGAGCTAAGAGATCAAACAACGACTGATACAGTTTTGCAAAAGCTCAACCATTTCATCAATGTTGGATGGCCATCAAAGCAGTCTTGTGTACCAACAGAAGTGCAACCTTATTTTCTTTACTGAGATGAGATGTTAATGGAAGCTCGCATAATTTTCAAAGGTCCTAAAGTTGTCATTCCTACTTCCTTACAACATGAGTACATCCAGATTTTGCAATGTGGCCAACCAGGTTTCTAAGCTACCAAAAGAAGGGCAAGAGGACTAGTACTTTGGCCTTCTCTGTCAAAAGACATAAGTAAAGTAATTTCATCTTGTTCAGTATGCAGTAGTACTAAACCACATTTGCAAAAGGAGCCACTTCATCTAAACCAGATTCCTGAACTACCTTGCTCAAGATTAGCCACTGACATATTCAAGTGGAATAGTCAACATTACTTAGTATTGGTAGATTCTTATTTGAATTGGTTAGAGATTGATCTGCTACCCAACCTAACGTCCAGTGCTATCATTACTAAGTTGAAATGTTATTTCTTAGTCCATGGTAGTCCACACAAAGTTATGACTGACAACGGTGCCCAGTTTACCAGTCAGCTATTTCAGAAATTTGCAAAAGAGTTGTTTTTTATCCATGTTACTAGTAGTCCTGAGTACCCACAGTCAAATGGCCTAGCTGAACGTGCAGTACAAAGTGCAAAGCAATTACTAGAGAGGTCAAAGCATGACAATACAGATGTTTTCTTGAATTTGCTTAATCTCAGAAATATATCCCATGACAATTTATTTGGCTCACCTGCTCACAGACTTCTGTCTAGGCAAACAAGAACAACCTTGCCTATCAGTTCCAGTTTGTTGATGATGTCTAATGATAAAAACACCACAGCAAGCAAAGCCCAACTATTCAAAAAACATTCATTCCAGAAGTCCAACTATTATAAAATGAGCAGATTTCTTTGTCCATTGAAAGAGTAATGAGAGGCAACTGAGCACCTAAACAGTAGGTCATTCTTCGTGGGTTTAGAATTCTAAATAATAATTCTGCCTGTGGAATACTTTCTGTAGAAATTAGTGCTTAGAATTCTTATCTATTGAATTCTATCCATAAGTCTATCTGAAGACACTTGCACTTAGAATTACATGTATAAAAGTCTGTATGTGGAGTTGCATGTTTAGAATTCTATCTGTAGGACTCTACTTATAATTTCTGAGTCTAGCATTTTAGCTGTAGAATTCAACCTGTAGAATTCCACATTTTGAAATCTGTGTTTATAAATTTATTAATAAATTTTGATCTGTAAAATGTTGTGATTAGAATTCTATATGTAGAATTTGATGTCAGGCTGGCATTAATATTATGTGTTCAGTATGCTATCTCTATGTTATATTTGCATGTGTAAAAGTCTGTCAAAGAGTCTTTGCTTAGAATCAATTAGAGAATTCTCAGATTAAAATTTTGTCTCTGTGTGTCTTTAAAAACAAAGCAGTATTTTGAAATCTGTATATAGAATTCTCTGGAAATTCAGTCATTACATTTCTATGTTTGCAAATCTAACTGTAGAATTATATCTGTAGAACTTTGTATTTAGAATTGTATATGTAAAATTCTATCTGTAGAACTTTATGTGTAATGATGCAATGTTTCAGTTTTGTCCACAGAATTCACTGTTGGCAATTCTATTTGTAAAATTATTTGTGTAGAATTCTCTGTGTAGAATTTTATTTCAAAAATTCTACACAACGAATAATATCAGATTTATTATATGATTGGAAAGCTATCTGTAGAATTCTGTCTGTAAGAGTCAGTGTTTCTCTGAGAAAAATTCTCTAATTAGAACTCTAGATATAAAATGATATGAGTGGCATACTATCAGAAGAATTTTGCCTGTAGAATTCAGTATTTAATACCCTGTATTCAGTTTTTTTGTTGTTGTTTTTTTTTCACTTATATGTATAACAGTCTATGTGGAAATCTTTCTGTAGAACTTTGTGTTTACATTTTTAATCCAAAACATTGTTTTTATAGAATTAAATGTATAGAACTCTATCTGCAGATTTCTGAGCATTAAATATTATTATATGCTAGCTTTATAGTTTGGTCTATATATTCTGTGTTTATAATATTAGCAGTAGAATTCCATTCTCAGAATTCTATGTGAAGAATTATGTGTTTAGAATTCTATCTGAAGATTCTAATCTCAAGAATACTGCCTAAAATTTAATGTGCAGAATTATTTGTTTAGAAATCAATGTGTTTAGAATTCTGCCTATGGGGTGTTAGGTTCTCTATTATACAAGTCTATGTTAAGAATTCTGATTGCAGAATTCTGTAATGACAATTCAGTCTGTAGAATTTTATCCATAGAATTTAGTGTCTATATTTTTTTCTGTATATTTTGTATACAGTGCTATCTGTGGAACTCTGCCATTGAGTCCTGTATATAGAGCAGTGTGGTTAGAATTCAAGCTGTATAATTCTATTGACAGAATTATTTGCTAACAAGTATATCTGTAGAATTCCATTTTCAGAATTTGTTTTTATAGAAATATGTGTTTAGAATTCTATGTATAGACTTCTTGCAGAAGATCGTCATGTTTGTTTTTTATTCTCTCCACTAAATTCTAATATCAGAACTCTATTTGCACAGTGTCTTGTTTCAAAGTCTATCTGTAGAAATCAGATTTACAACTATGCAGTTCTGGATCAAGAACTGTATCTGCAGAATTCTCTATTACATTTCTGTTTTTGGAATTCTGTATTTAGAATTCTGTGTTTGCAACTTCACTTGTAGCATTCTATTGATAAAACTCATTGCCTAGTATTTTATGTACAACATTCTATGTTTTTAAATTCTACCAGTACAGTTCAGTAGTTTGAATTCTTTCTGCTGATTTCTGCTGAATTATTTGTTTAAATTCCATCTTTAGAATTTGAGCTGTACAGTTCTTTGTGAAGAGTTCTTTGTTTAAGATTTTTGCCTATAGAATTTAGGAGTATTATGTCTTTTAGTTCTATCTGTAGTAATCACTGGACTTTCAGTCTGTATAACTCTAACTGTAGAATTCAGTGTTTAGATGTGTACCAATAGAATTTCAGCAATTTAATTGCATAAACAGAATTCCTCCTTTAAAGCTTTCTTTGTAGAATTCTGTCTAAAGCATTCATGGAAACCTAGTGCTTCTTTTAGTGAGTCTCAGAATGTTGCTACAGATCAGTATTTCAAAATGCTAGAACTGAATTAATCACATATGTTGTTTTGCACTATACTCAGGGAGCAGGTAAAGATGAATTTTATGCTTTTCTCTGAATTATTTCAACATTTGATATACAGCTATCAAAGTGTGGGGGCTTGCTGCCACATCACAAGAGTCCAGCTGGTTGGAAGTAGCCCCTGTAAAAATATTTTGTGTATTTTTCAACCTTTTCAGTGCTGTATTGAGAGGGGATATCATTGATTGGAATAGCAGATGCTTTTTGTGGTCATAGATCAAAAGCAGAATATCATATTTAGACATTTGTCTGTTTTTTATAGAAATATGTGATTAGAATTCTTTAGATCTATTTAAGCCTATGTTCAGAATTTTGTCCATGGAATTGTTTGTTTAGGATTCAGTCTATAGACTTATATATTTAGAATACTAATTGTAGATTCATTGTTTAGAATGTTATTAGCAAATTTCTGTTCTTCATTCTGTAGAATTGCATGTAGAAAATTTTATTAGTAGAGCTCTGTCTTTAGAATTCTACATGTAGAGTTTTATTCCTGAATTCAACCTGCATAATTTTGCATTTACAGTTCTAAATACATAAACCTGTGCCCAGAAATCTGTATGTAAAAGTCTTCATGTTTATAATTCAATATGCACAATTCTACCTAGAGAAACTAACATAACAGTATTGTGCTAAGAACTTTGCCTATTGAAATCAATGTTTAATATGCTACATGTGGAATTTTGTGTTTTTAATTCCATGTTTAGAACTGTTTATACAGACTGCTATTTGTAGACTTCTGTGTTCAGAATTCTATTTGTGGAATAGTGTATTTAGAATACTATCTGTATAACTCCATCTTTAGAATTTTAGCTCTAGAATTCCGTGTTCAGAATTTAGTCTGTGGTGTTTTGTTTTAATAATTCTGTGTACTCCAATCTGTGTGTAAGTATGTCTGTAAAAGTGTGTCTAGAATTCTGTATGTTAAATTATATATATAAAAACAAATCTGTGTTTAGAATTCTGTCTGTTGAATTCAGCCTTTAACAATGTTGTCTGTTGATCCCATGTTTCAAATATTATGTTTAGAATTTAGTCTAAAAATTAAATGTGTAGAATTTCACATTCAAGTGTCAATCTTCAAAATTACATTTTTAAATTCTGACTGTAGAACTCTCCTAAAATTTTACCAACTGAATGCCATGTTCTAAATTCTATCTGCAGAAATTTTCTTTAGAATTTTAGCTATAGAATTTTCTGTCCAGAATTCAGTCTGTATAATTATGTATTCCCAATTCTATCTTTGCAATACTGTCTATAGATTTTTTTTCATCAAGAACCATGTGTCTTGAATTATATATGTGGAATTATATCCAAAGACAATAATTCTGAGTTTAAAAGTATGTCAGATTAATTCATTGTTTAGAATGATGTCTGCAGAATGTTATGTTTAGAATTTTATCTTTAGAGTTCTAGCTGTAGAACTCTACATCTAGTATTCTGTGTTTATAACTGTCTGTGGAATTTTGCCTTTAAAATGCAACCTGTAAAAACATACCTGCAGATTTTTCCTGTAGGAATCCACTTGTAGATTTTTCCTGTAGAATTCTATCCAGAAATGCATCAAATGAATGCACCTTTCTCACTGTTTACTATTATATTTTGTAGAAATTTGTGTTGTGTTTAGAATTCTATTTGTAAAATTCTGTCAGGGCTATTTTTTTTTGTTTAGAAATCTATCTTTGGAATTCTTTCTGTGGAATTTCACCAGTAGAATTTTACATATCTGCAAAATTTTACCTGTTGATTCAGCATTTATAATTAAATTCAGTTAGTAAGAAATGCACATAAGAAATTTATATTTAGAATTCATTATATATAATTAATTTTTGGAGTTGTCTTTTTAGAATTATATCTAAAGAACTTTACCTATGGAATTATATTTCTAGTATTCTGTCTATAGTAGTCTACCTGTAGAATTGTGTATAGAAATCAGTCAGTATAATTTCTGTATTTCAAAATGCAAAATTCTGTTTAGTCTATTTATAAAATTCTGTTTAGAACTGTAACAAAGTGTGCCTTTAAACGTCTAGTTGTAGAAATTTGGGTTAGAAAATTATGTGTAGAATTCAGTGTTTGGAATTCATTCTGAAGATTTTTGTAGTTAAAATTATATTTGTGTGATTCTAGTGGAATTCTGTATGTAGAATTATGTGTCTAAAACTTTCTTCCACAATGAGCCATTGACCAACAACTCCTCAAGGAAGTATCCCCTGAATATCAACTGATAACAATCAACCTGAAAAAAATTGCTTTAAGCAACCACCCTGTATTCTTCATGTGGCATGCAAGCTTACCCCCCCCCTTTAGAATTCTATCTGCAAAATTCTGTCTATATAATCTATCTTTAGAATTTTACCTGTAGCATTATTGGAATGCTATGTTTAGAACTGATTTTCTCTATATAATTCTGAGTTTTTTTAGAATTTTTGTCTGCAGAATTCTATCAGAATTATTACATGTTACTAGCTGTAGAATTCTGTGTTCAGAATACATTGTTTAGGAACTTATCTGTATAATCCAATTGCTAGGATTATTTGTTTCCAAATCATTTTGCAAAAGTGTGTGCTCAGAATTCTTCAATAAAACTTTATAGTTAGTAGTTGGTCTGTAGATATCAAAAGGTAGAATGCTGTGTTCAGAATTATATTCACAGAATTTTGTGATAAGGAATCTGCCTGTAGAATACTCTGTTTAAAACCGTACTTCCAGACATGTTTATAATTGCAGTTGGACAATTTTATGTTTAGAATTCCATCTGAAAACATCTGCATATGAATTCAATGTGTGCCACTCTGCTTATAAAATTCTGTTTCTCTAATTCTATCAATCTATTTGTATAATTCTGCACCTAGTAATACCTATGTAGAATTGTAGCTAAAGAACCTTATCTACAATGTTCTTGGTTTAGAAGTCAATCAGTAGAATTCAGTGGTTAGAAATCTATCTGTAGAATTTGTTTTTAGAATTTATCTGTAGATATGTACATGTTGAATGTGTTCCCTATTAAACCCTAAGCATCAAGATGTCGAGGAACCAATACATCAAAAACTAATGCCTGAAAGTGTGTTTGAAGGAGAACATGTTAGCCTGGACCCCTCAATGTGGTTGGCAATCTTACATATACATGATTGTTCTCCACAAACATAAAGGAAGGAGAAATCTTACAAAACAAAAAAAACATTGCCAGTACATATGTGAAAATCATACCAACATTGATTTCCCATGGAAAACAGTGATCAGTGTTGTGTTCCCTCATGACTCAGGCACTTAAGTATCAAACAAGTTCATATCAGCCACCTTCAGATATTATCATCTTCTTTCGGCTGTTCCCGTTAGGGGTCGCCACAGCGGATCATCTGTTTCCATTTCTTCCTGTCCTCTGCATCTTGATCTGTCACACCAACCACCTGTAAGTCCTCTCTCACCACTTCCATAAACCTTATCTTACGCCTTCCTCTTTTCCTGTTACCTAGTAGCTTCATCCTTAGCATCTTTTTCCCAATATACTCAGCATCCCTCCTCAGCACATGTCCAAACCAATGTAATCTTGCCTCTCAGGCTTTGTCTCCAAACCTTCCAACCTGGGCTGACCCTCTAATATACTTATTCCTAATCCTGTCCACCCTCATCACACCCAGTGCAAATCTTAACACCTTTAACTCTGCCACATCCAGCTCTAACTCCTGCCTTTTTGTCAATGCCACTGTCTCCAACCCATATAACATAGCTGGTCTCACTACCCTCTTGTAGACCTTCCCTTTCACTCTTACTGGTACTCATCTGTCACAAATCACTCCTGACACTCTTCTCCACCCACTCCATCCTGCCTGTACTCTCTTCTTCACCTCTCTTCCACACTCACCATTGCTCTGAACTATTGATCCCAAGTATTTAAACTCATCCACCTTCACCACCTCTTCTCCTTGCATCCTCACCATTCCTCTATCCTCCCTCTCATTCACACGCATATATTCTGTCTAAATATTGCTGACCTTCATTCCTCTTCTCTCTAGAGCATATCTCCATCTCTTCAGGGTCTCCTCCACCTGTTCCCTACTCTCACTACAGATCACAATGTCATCTGCAAACATCATAGTTCACAGGGACTCCTGTCTGATCTCGTCTGTCAACCTGTCCATCACCATTGCAAATAAGAAAGGGCTCAGAGCTGATTCTTGATTTAATCCCACCTCCACCTTAAACACACCTGTCACTCCCACAGCAGACCTCACCACTGTCACACTACCCTCGTACATATCCTGTACCACTCTTACATTCTTCTCTGACACTCCAGACGTCCTCATACAATACCACAACTCCTCTCTAGGCACCCTGTTATATGCTTTCTCTAAGTCTAGAAAAACACAATGCAACTCCTTCTAACCTTTTCTGTACTTCTCCATCAACAATCTCAGAGCAAACATCGCATCTGTAGTGCTCTTTCCTGGCATGAAACCATACAACTGATCACTAATCATCCTGACCCTTCTTAACCTAGCTTCCACTACTCTTTCCCATAACCTAATCCCTCTGTAGTTACTACAGCTCTGCACATCACCCTTATTCTTAAAAATCGGTACCAAAACACTTTTCTTCTATTCCTCAGGCATCCTCTCACTTTCCAAGATTTCATTAAACAATCTGGTTAAAAACTACACTGCCATTTCACCTAAACACCTTCATGCTTCCATAGGTATGTCATCTGGACCGATATCCTTTCCATTCTTCATCCTCTTCATAGCTATCCTTACTTCCTCCTTGCTAATCCATTGCACTTCATGATTCACTATCTCCACATCATCCAACCTTCTCTCCCTCTCTTCATTCATCAACCCCTCAAAGTACTCTTTCCATCTGCTCAACACACTGTCTTCACTTGAGAGTATGTTTCCCTCATTATCCTTTATCACCTTTACCTGCTGCACCTCTTTCCTAGCTCGGTTCCTCTGTCTAGCCAATCAGTACAAGTCCTTTTCTCCCTCCTTAGTGTCCAACCTTTCATGCAACTCTTCATATGCCTTATCCTTAGACTTTGCCACCTCTCTCTTTGCCAGGCACCTCATCTTCTTATACTTCTGTCTACTTTCTTCATCTCTCAGACAATCCCACTTCTTCTTTGCCAACCTCTTTTTCTGTATACTCTCCTGTACTTCCTCATTCCACCACTATGTCTCCTTGTCGTCCTTCCTCTGTCCAGAAGTCATACCAAGCACCTTTCTAGCCATCTCCCTTACTAGCTCTGCTGTAGTTATCCAGCTATTTGGTAACTCTTCACTCCCACCCAGTGCCTGTCTTAACTCTTCCCTGAACTCCACCTCACAATTACCCTTTTTCAATTTCCACCATTTGATCCTTGGTGCTGCCCTCACACTCCTCCTCTTCTTGATCACCAATGGCATCCTACAAACCACCATCCTATGCTGCCTAACTACACTTTCCATGGTCACCACTTTACAGTCTCCAATCTCCTTCAAACCGGCCCTGCTACATAAGATATAATCCACCTGTGTGCATCTTCCTCCACTCTTGTATGTCACCCTATGCTCCTCCCTCTTGTTACAATACATATTCACCATAGCTATGTCCTTCCTTTTCGCAAAATCCACTACCATCTGTCCTTTTGCATTCCTTTTCTTAACACCATACCTACCCATCACTTCTTCATCCCCTCTGCTCCCTTCACCAACATGCCCATTGAAATTTGCTCCAATCACCACTCTATCACCCTTGGGTACTGTCATCACCACTTCATCCAACTCACTCCAAAATTTTTTCTTTCTCATCCATCGCACACCCAACTTGTGGAGCATATGCACTAACAACATTCATCATTACACCATCAATTTTCAGCTTCATAAACATCACTCTAGCTGACACTCTTTTCACTTCCAAAACACTCTTATCATACTGTTCCTTCAGGATAACTCCTACGCCATTTTTCCTCCCATCCACACCATGATAAAACAATTTGAACCCACCTCCAATACACCTAGCTTTACTCCACTTCCATCTGGTCTCCTGCACACACAATATACCAACCTTCCTTCTGTCCATCAGATTGGCTAGCTTTCTCCTTATACCAGTCATGCTGCCAACATTCAAAGTTCTGACTCTCACTACCACAGTCCTAGCCTTTCTCCTCTCTTCGTGCCTTCGGCCATGTCTTCCCCCTCTTCCCCTCCTTCGGCCAACAGTAGCCTAATTTCCACCAGCACCCTGTTGGCTAACAGTACTGTTGGCAGTTGTTGTTAACCCGGACCTCAACTGATCTGGTATGTAAATATTTACTGCTGTCCGCATGAATGATTTCCCAAAGTTTTACGCCGGATACCTTTCCTGATGCAACCCTCCCCATTTATCTGGGCTTGGGACTGGCACAAAGAAATGCACTGGCTTGTGCATCCCCACCTTCAGATATACAATGTAGATTTCTGTGTTTAAGTTTTTACCTGTGAAATGCATAAGTATTGTTTGGTTTTAATTCTATCTACATAATTATTTCTTGGAGTTATAACTGTATCTACATGTAGAATCCAGTGTGAACAATCATGATGTTCAGAAGTCTCTCTCTCTCTCTCTCTCTCTCTCTGTCTCTCACCAGAGTATTGTCAGTAGAATTGTGTCAGTAGCATTAGTATTTATAATTCTATCATAAGAACTATATCAGAAGATCTAAACCTCTACATTTCAGTATTTTACCAGTTGTGCTTACAGCTATATTTGCATTGTTCAATATGCGTAATTCTGTTTTTAAAATTGTGTGTGTAAAATCCTATTTCTGAAAATGTATCTGTAGAATTGGGTATTTAGATGTTTCTTTTTAGATTCCTATATATATGATTCTCTTTTTAGTATTCTATTATAACATTATTTGGGATTATATAAACAAAATTCTATGTGTTCAATGCAGTATTTAGAATATCATCAAAACTATTCTGTATTTAGAATTGTACCTATGATTTTAAAGGAATTCTAGCAGCACAATTTTATCAACATAATTCAGTGTTTTGAAAATATATCTGTGAAATTCTATTTGATAAAATCTGTATATACAGTTCTATCTCTGGAATTCCATAAGTAGAATTCTATCCAAAGAACTGTGTACTTAGAAATCAGCATACATAATTATATCTGTAGATCACAACTTGTAGAACTCTGCATTTCGAATACTGTGCTTAGAGATACTCCTTCAAATTCTGACATGCTTAATGTTTTGTTTAAAATTCTATAGGTAGACTGCTGCTTTCAAAATGTTCTCAGTTGAATAATGCTTTAAGCACTGTCTGTAAATTTCTGTTGATGGAATTCAGTTTGGAATTCTATTTCAAAGTTCTAATCTTAGAAATATGTTCTGTAGAATACTCTTAGAAATATGTTCTGTAGAATACTCTCTTTAGAACTCAGTCTATAGAATTCTCTTTCAAATTCTATATGTAGAAGTCTGTGTTCTGACTTCAGTCTATAGAATTATATGTTTACAATCTGATATATAGAATCCTGTCTGTAAATGTTTGCATGTAGAATTAAATATGTAAAATAAAATACTCACTAATGAAATCTGCAGAGTTCTGTATTTAGAATTCTGGCTTTAAAACTAAAAAATTCTACAGGTGGACACAGTGTGATTCCATGACCATCAATTGTCTGAGGAACAAGATGCCAAGGAGCAACACTGATTATTGTTTCCCACAGGAAATCATTGTCAGTGAAGTTTCTAAGTGTGCACTAGCACTGGTGCCCTTTTCTTGGAGATTTCTGTTTTCTTCAACTTGGTGTGACTATGGAGTTAGTTTATATCACTTTGAGGGTTGAAGATGTCTTGACTCCAGATTTGGGGTGCCAGGGAATGGGCCAAAGCAAAATCAATTTCATATTTAGTGTTTTTTTTGGGGGGGCTTTGCATTTTGGTGATTCACATTGTTTGGATTCTGGTGTTCCATGAACTATACTATAACCATTTAGAATTCTATCAGTTGAATTCTCTCTGTAGAATTTGGTGCTTAGAATTCTGTTTAAAGAATTCCATCATTTTTTTTCAGAATTCAATTTTAGAATTCTGCCTCGGGAATGTTGCCAAAAATGCTATATGTTTAGAATTCTACCTGTAGTGTTCAGTGGTTTGAATTTTATTTAATGAATTCTATTGGCAGAACTTCATCAGAGTGATTCTATGGTTAGAATTCCCCATTTTCAATTCTATCTCTTGAATTCTATCAGAAGAATTATATTCATAGAATTCAGTATTTAGAATTAGTGACAGACTCATGGTAATTAGACTCCAGTGTAATGATATGGCAGTATTCATAATCTCAGCCTATGCCCCACAGCAGAGTTATGATAGTTAGGAAAAGAGTACATTCAGACAGCAGTAGCAGGACATGCTAGATAAAACAGGACAACATGAATTGGTGTTGATAATGGGTGATTTGAATGCACATACTGGGACAGACAGAACAGGATATGAGGACTGCCTGGTTGCACATAGATTCATAGATTCATAGATTAGTACTAGGCTAACTGCCCTTTTTGGGCCATTTGAAGCCTAGCCAGTTACCCCATGTGAGAATCAAACCCTGCACCTTGTGTCTTTAAGGTAAACACCTTAACCATTATGTCATCCTCCCACCCCTGGAATCCACATGGATTGGGCAACAGGAATAAAGAAGGAGAGTCCATTCTAGACCTTTGTCTGGCAAATGGCTTGATAGTAGCCAACAGATGGTTCAGAAAAAGAGACAGTAACAAGATCACATACAAAATTGGCCAACATGGAACTCAGATAGACTTCTTCCTAGTAAGGAAAGGGCACTGAAGTATTATCGATGATTGCAAAGTCATCCCCAGTGAAACAGTTGTCCACTCACAAACACTGCTAATGTACAATGTATGTACTGTACCTGTGTACTATGTATGTATTCTACCTATGTTCCAAATTTCAGCTGTACACCACAAATCTATTAATTACCTTTATTTTTAAATTAATATTTTCTTGTTTGTTCTCTCCACTGTAACTGTTGATATGCTGCATACCACTGTAAAAGCATGTCTATTGTAATCTGTGTGTATACTGATCATGTCTAAATATCTAAATGTATCTGTAATTTTTCTATGTGGAGCTTTTCTCCCCAGGCCTCTGCTGAAAAAGGACCTTTTTGGCTCAGTCAGACACCCCCAGTTAACAAACGTAAAATAAATAAGTAAATAAACCACTGGTTGCCACAATCAGCTGCAAGCAGTGGCCAGAGAAGGCTTAAAGGTCAACAGAGACTAGGCTGAACACCTGGAAGTTGACTAGAGAGAAAGTACAACAGTTCAAGGAATTACTCATGACTCTAGCACCCCAAGAAGAGGAGGAAATAGGTGAAGTTTAAGAAGAATGGCAGCACCTCAAAATAGCATGTATGAGGACTACAGAGCAGATATGTGGCCAAACCAGATATGGAAATAAGGTACATAAGAAAGCTGGTGGTGGAATGAAGAAGTCTGGGAAGTCATCAAAAGAAAGAAAGAGTGTAGGGAAAAGTGGGAGATGGAAAAGACCGACCAGGCTAGAAAGGAATACTGGTTGACTAACAAAGAGGCAAAGAAAGGAGTTATAACAGGCATCTGAGGCACAGTACCAGCTTCTGGAAAATGACTCAGTAGGTGGCACAAAGAAACTGTATCAGGTTGCAAGTAGTCAGTCATCCCTCTGTATCAGGTTACAAGGTAAATACAGAAAGATGGAGAAGATAGTAGACACACTTGCTCACCATTCCACAGGACATCAAAGGCAAATGAAAGGAGTACTTCCAGCAGCTTCTGAATGAAGAGAACCCAACAGAAGCTGTACTGCCTCAGGCGCTACCTACAGTGAGAGGAGGAGAAGACGAGGAGCCTATCCTTGAAGAAGTAAGAATAGCACTCAGTAAAATGAAGTCAGAGAATGCAACAGACTCTGACGAGGATGCAGCAGATATGATTAAGATGCTGAGTGGGATGGGGACAAATTGCTCCTGAGGGTACTCATAGCAGTGTGGAGAGAAAGGCATATCTCAGATAACTGGAAAATGTGCATACTTGTGCCAGTATACAAGAACAAAGGAGGCATCCACAACTGTGGGCAGTACAGAGACATTAAACTTCTGTCAAATAGCATGAAAGTTCTGGAGAGGGTGATTAATAAATGGAAACACAGAGTAGTAGAAAGTAAGACTGGAGATGAGTTTGGATTCACCTCAGGATGCAGCACAACTGGCCCAATGTTTGCAGTGAGATAGGTATTTGAGAAGAAGCTAGAGATGAGGAAAGAGTCCAACTGAGCATTCCTAGACTTGGGAAAGCATATGTCAAAGTCCCAAGAAAGCTGATTTGGGCAGTTCTATAGTGGTTTGAATTCTCAGAAACATTAGTAGAATTAGTGCAGGCTATGTACAAGTACCCAGTGACTCACGCACAGACAATGTTCAGTCTCACAGAGTGGTTCCCAGAGGGAGTGGGTGTCCACTAGGGTTCATCTCAGAGCCCACTGCTGTTCATACTGGTGATGGACTGCATTTGCAAACAGGTCTGGGGGGAGAGATCAACAAAGTTGCTGCATGCAGATGATATGGCATTGCAGACAAACTCTGAGCAAGAACTTCAGCAAAGGATAGGTGAATAGAATGCAAAACCAAAGTCACTTGGGATGAAACTAAGTACAGATAAGACAATGGTAATGGTAGCAAACTGGGGAAATCAGAAGAAGCTGAGAATTAAGCTAGAAGGGAAGATAGTGCAACAGGTTAATAGCTTCAAGCAGCTGAGGGGGTGGTTGAGGAGAAGGGAGGTCTGAATGAAGAGATCAAAGCTAGAATCAGAGGGTTTGCAGCCAGCTGGCATAGAGTGTCAGGTGTAGTGCATGACAGAAAAATGCCAAAGAAGCTGAAAATTTAGGTGTACAAGATAGCGGTGCAACCAATACTACTGTATGGTGCAGAAACCTGGGCAGTAAAGGCAGAGCAGAAGAAGAAGATACAGGTGATGGAAATGAAGTGCCCGAGAAGAGTGGTAGGATTCACACTGTGGGAAAGATGAAGAAATGAGGACATAAGAGCAGAAGTCAAAGTAGCTCCAATTGCAGAAAAGATCAAAGAGAACAGATTACAGTGGTTTGAACACATACAAAAAAACAGAAGACAATCTGGTGAAGAAGATTTGGGACAGGCAGGAAGAAGGTAGGAGGAAAAAAGAGCATCTAGCAAAGAGACGGATGGATTATGTGACAGAAGATCTGTGACAATCAGGTATAAGTATCAAAGAAGACAGGAGTGTGGCATTGAATCAAGAGAGATGGCAACAGTTAGCAAAACACCCTGACCCCATGTAAATAATGGGAAAAAGTGGGTTGATGATGATGATGATTTATAATCTTTTCTATACAGTTCTGTGTTGAGCATTTGATATATAGAATTCTCTGTGTAGAACTATGGATTCATAAAATTTTAGCTATGGAATTCTGCTGGTAGAATTCTGTGTTTTAAAGATTGTGTTTAGAACTCTATCTGTAGATTATTATCTGATGGATTTTTATTGAGAATAGTATCTGCAGAATTTTTCTTTCTACATAAGTTTGTGCTTAGAATTCTATATGCAGAATTTCATTACCAGATTTCAGTGGAAGAGTTTCTATAGAATTCAGTCTGTAACCAACCAGCTGTAGAATTCTGTTTAGATCAATGTCTCTGTATAATACAATTTATAGGATTCTTTGTTTCCAAATCCTTTTGGAAAAGTCTGTTTTCAGGATTCTTCCTGCAGAATTAATAAGTCAAAATTTGATCCATAGATTTCAATAGTTAGAATGCTGTGTTTAGAATTATATTCACAAAAATCTGTGATAGAGAATCTACTTGCAGAATACTTTAAAACTGTACTTCCCGTTCTGTCTGTTTATAATTGCAAATGGACAATTTTATGTTTAGAATTTCATCTGAAAATTGTGTATATTTATAATCATATTTTAAGGATTATATCAAAAGAGCTATGCCTGTACATTTTTGTATTTCAGTATCTGAGCTTAGAGCTCTGTCTGTATTATTTAGTCTGAGTAATTCTGGTTTTAACATTCTGTGTGTTAAATCCTATGTTTAGAAATTTGTCAGTAGAATTGGGTGTTTGCAATTTTATCTTTAGCTTTCTATATATAGGATTCTCTGTTTACACTTCTATTATAGTATTCATTGGAATTATATAGGGAAACTTCTATCTGTTCAATACAGTATTTAGAATACCATCTGCACTCCAACAGTGCCTTCCACACATTTAGACCAGCTACTATACAGACAGGGACTAAAGTTGGAGGTATCTTGATTTATATCAAAAATAAATATACCTCAAGGTTAGTCAAACAGGACGATGTACTTGAGCTTCTCCATGTTCAAATCATCACAGGCAAAATCCAATCCCACTTCCTTGCAAGCTATAGATCCCCCTCTATGACACAATAAACCCATACACTGTATTTAAAATTACTGGAAACACTCATCATGCAACCCAGTACCATATTCATGGGTGACTTTAATTACCCCATTATTAACAGGGAATCATATATAACACCAAACATACAGGCATAGAGATTGCTGGATTTTGTAAATACAAACACCCTGAACCAGATTGTCAATACACCAATAAGGGATGCAACCACACTTAGGTTCATAGAAGGTTACTAGGCTATTGACCCGAAGGTTGTTTTAAGCCTAGTCTATTACACCCATTATATTTCAAAAGAAAAAGTCTTCAGTGCCTACGATTATTATTAGTAATGACTACCCATGTCCAAGAGGGATGTGGGAGCTATTCCTGGCAGGAATTTGTGGTTTCCCATCCATTCATCCAGGCTCCTATTGAACAGAGTCATAGAGATGTTCTGCTTAAAAAGAATTGGTAGCCTATTCCAGAGAAGTGGCAACCTCTGTGAGATTAATTTATCTCTCCAGCATGTCCTATTTAAATCACAGGCCAGATTTAGGTCACTGGAGAGGGTAATTCTAGTCCCATTTGACGTACAGATGTGCAGCAACTTCATCAGGTTGGTGTTAGGGAGTGCCCTGTAAGCCAGGCACAAGTCTCCCATAAGCAGCCTATATGCTACTGAGTACAGTGACAAAGACTTCAGTCTGTCCATGTAAGGCATGTGCTGAAGACCCTGGATCTTCTTAGTTAAAAATCTCTCGGGTCTATCCAGGTGCTGTAGGTGCCTGGTACTGTACATACCAAAGGGGGCATTATACTCAATTATGGGCCTGATAAGTGATGAGTGTAGGTGAGTTATAACCTTTTTTGCTCTTGAGGCTATGCCTTTGCTAATCAAATGCGTGACATAGAATGCCTTTCTTACTACAGTGGACACATGGTGGTCAAACATTAGGTCACAGTCTACCTGTGTGACCAAATCCCTCACTACAGCATTCACACTTAAGGTATTGTTGTTTATTTGATAGTATGGACATTGCTTTTACAGAAGGGAGTGATGATGTATTTTTTGCATTTAGTTTGGGTCCATGTTTTGGCATCAATCGTTGGTCTGTGTAAGCCCCTCTTGGAGAACACTGACATAATTTGGGGAGTCAACTATTGCTCCAAGTTTGCAGTCATCAGCAAACTTGGTCAGCCACAGCCCCTTTGTTTTGGCCTGAACTTCTGAGAAGTAAATA